>NC_053443.1:40518559-40702714 GCF_007990345.1 Gossypium hirsutum
ACCTTTTTGTGTAATTGTTTAACAAAGTCAGCCTTTCTTTTACCATCTACATGCACTAACTCGTTAGCAGGCATAGGAACCAAATCAAGAGGGGTAATGGGGTTAAAGCCATATACTACCTCAAAAGGAGAAATTTCGTAGCAGAATGAATGGTTCAGTTGTATGCGAACTCCACGTGAGGTAAACAATCTTCCCACATCTTCAATTTTTTTGCAAGATGGCTCGAAGCAAAGTCGATAGAACACGGTTTACTACTTTGATTTGGCCACCCGTTTGAGGGTGGCATTTCGTCGAAAATAAGAGTTTTGTGCCTAACTTACCCCACAATGTCCTCCAAAAGTGGCTTAAAAATTTTGTGTCACGGTCAGAAACGATAGTATGAGGAATTCCATGCAACCTGACAACTTCCTTGAAAAACAAATTAGCAACGTTAGTAGCATCATCAGTCTGAATAAAATGAGCCATTTTGGAAAAATGGTGTACAACAACAAAAATGGAATCTTTTCCTCTTTTGGGTCTTGGAAGGTCCATTGAAATGTCTACCCACGGAGCATCAAGAATAGGGAATGGAGTGTATAAACCATGCGGTTTGATTCGTGACTTTGCCTTTTTACAAGTGATGCAACGATCACGTTTCCTTAGGACGTTACGTTTCATTTTGGGCCAATAAAAATGCTCATGCAGAATTGCTAGAGTTTTGGCAACTCCAAAGTGACCCATAAGTCCACCGCTTTGAGCTTCATCCACAAGAACGTTTCACACTGATCCTTGAGGCACACAAAGCTTTCCCTCATGAGAAAGATAGCCTTCATGTTGAAAATACTTTTCGTGTGCACCATGCGAACAATTCTTATAAATTTCACCAAAATCAACATCAGACATATAAAGATCTTTTATAAACTCAAAACCAAGCAATTTAGAATCCATTAAATTAACAAGTGCGTACCTTCGTGACAAGGCGTCGGCTACAACATTTTCCTTACCCTTTTTATACTTGATCACGTACAGGAACGATTCCAAATATTCCACCCACTTGGCATGACGTTTATTGAGCTTTGTTTGTCCTTTTAAATGCTTTAGAGCCTCGTGGTCTGAATGAATTATGAATTCCTTTGGCCATAGATAGTGTTGCCATGTCTCTAGGGCTCGAATCAATGCATACAATTCTTTGTCATACGTTGGGTAGTTCAACGTAGCCCCGTTGAGCTTCTCGCTAAAATATGCAACAGGGCGTCCGTCTTGCATCAAAGCAGCACCAATGCCAATACCTGAAGCATCACACTCTATCTCGAATGTCTTGTTAAAATCAGGTAAAGACAACAATGGTGCATTAGTTAGACATTCTTTAAGCGTGTTAAAAGAATTCTCTTGTTCATCAGTCCAAATAAAAGGAGAGTTTTACTTAATTATACCTGTCAAGGGGGCAGCTACAGAACTAAAATTAGGCACAAACCTTCGGTAAAAGCTTTCCAACCCATGAAAACTCCTCACTTGGCTGATGTTAGTTGGACGCGGCCATTCGTTGATCGCCTTGACCTTTTCTTGGTCAACTTCTAAGCCACGAGCACTTACCACAAAGCCTAAAAAGACAACTTCATTAGTACAAAAAGAACATTTCTTTAAGTTGGCATAAAGTACCTCTTTTCGCAGCACTTCAAGCATCGCACGTAGGTGTTGAATATGATCTTCCAAACTTTTGCTATAGACTAAAATGTCATCAAAATACACAACACAGAATTTCCCAATGAACGAACGTAAGACATAATTCATGAGACGCATGAAAGTACTAGGAGCGTTGGTAAGTCCGAATGGCATTACCAACCATTCATACAAATCGTACTTAGTCTTGAATGCGGTTTTCCATTCGTCTCCCTCCCGCATTTGGATTTGATGATAGCCACTTTTTAAGTCAATCTTTGAAAACAGTTGGGCTCTACTAAGTTCATCAAGCATGTCGTCGAGGCGGGGAATAGGATGGCGATATTTTATTGTGATTTTGTTGATGGCGCGACAGTCAATGCACATTCGCCATGATCCGTCCTTTTTAGGAACCAACAATACCGGAACCGCGCACGGACTTAAGCTCTCACGAATGTAGCCCTTCTCCATTAATTCAGCTACTTGCTTCTCCAATTCCTTCGTTTCCTCAGGATTACTTCTATATGCAGGCCTATTTGGAATTGCAGCACCTGGCACAAAGTCGATTTTGTGCTCGATTCCTCGAATGGGAGGTAGGCCATTTGGCACTTCTTCGAGAAAAACATCTCCAAATTCCTGCAACAAAGAGACGATAGGAATAGGCAAAGTATTTTCAATTTCATTAGTTTCCAATAAACACTCTTTGTACATAAGCACAAAAATGGGTTGCCTCGCCAACAACAATTTTCGAATCTCTTTTTCTGGCAAAAACACTTGTTTTTTCATTTTCACACTCTTTTTCTTTTTCTTTTGTCACTCTTGTTTTTTTATCACTCTCATCATTCTTTTCTTTTTTTTTTCTTTTCACTCTTTTTCTTTTTCTCTTTTTCTCTTTCTCGCTCAATAGATTGCTTCATTTTGAGTTGGTCTTCATGCACTTGCTTCGGTGTGAGAGGAGCTAATGTAACATTCCTTCCAAGGTGCTTAAATGAATATCGGTTTGTGTAGCCGTCATGGACTACCCGCCGGTCAAATTGCCAAGGACGCCCCAATAGCAAGTGTCCCGCGTGCATCGGTACGACATCGTAAATCACCTCGTCTTGATACTTGCCTATAGAAAATGCCACTTTTGCTTGCTTCGTCACCTTGAGTTCACCTCTGTCATTTAGCCATTGAAGCTTGTAAGGATTTGGATGCTTCGTGGTGGCTAAACCGAGTCTTTCAATAAGCAACAAACTCGCGACATTGGTACAATTCCCTCCGTCAATAATCAAACTACACACCTTGCCTTGAACATGGCAACGGGTGTGAAAGATGTTATCTCGTTGTTGTTCCTCCTCGACTACTTGGATATTCAAGCTTCTTTTGACAACGAGTAATCCTCCTTCAACAGGCAGCTCGAGCTCTTCTTCTTCCTCCTTGGAAATTTTAGGATCCTCCTCTTGTTCATCTTCAGACTCGATCTCGCCATTTGAACGAACCACCATCACTCGTCGATTAAGGTATTGACTAGCGATGTGGCCTCTCCCTTGACACTTGAAACACTTGATGTCGTGAGAATGACTCGAAATAGCCTCGTTTTTATTTTTGCTAGCTTCGCTACTTGGTTGGTTGGGTTTAGCAGCAACAAAAGGCTCCTTAGGCCGATTGGGAGCTTTGCTTGTCCCTTGAGCCCAGTTGTTGGTAGAAGCTGTTGGATATGTCCGAGTGGGTCCTTTTCATTTCAATTATTTTTCAACTTTTATTGCCATATGCACCATGTCCATAACTTCAACATAGTGTTGAAGCTCGACGATATTGGCAATATCCCGATTTAGGCCAGCTAAAAATCTCGCCATGGTTGCTTCACGATCCTCCTCCACGTCGGTTCTTATCATAGCGATTTCCGTTTCTTTATAATAATCTTCGATGCTTCGGTTGCCTTGCATGAGATTTTGCAATCGTTGATACAACTCTCTATGGTAATAGGATGGGACAAAACGCTTGCGCATAACAGCCTTCATTTCGATCCAAGTAGAGATAGGCCTCTCCCCATTCCTCTTTCGGCTAGTCACCAATTGATCCCACCACACGATCACATAGTCCGAGAATTCAATGGCAGCGAGCTTGACCTTTTTATTTTCCAAGTAGTTATGGAACTCGAAGACGAGTTCCATTTTCTTTTCCCACTCCAAGTAAGATTCGGGATCATTCTTTCCTTGAAACGGCGGAATAGATATCTTGATTTTTTTGAGATTGTCATCAGGACGATCTCGATTTCTTGGAACCTGATTTCGTCGGACTCGTTGAGGGTTGCTTCGATCAGACAAGGGATCACTTTCAGATTCACCAACCTCATCTAAGTTGTTAATTGTCCGATCTCATTCTTGCGTTGTAGCTTCCAGAGTTGCTTCACGTTGCGCTTGAGTTTTAATTCGATATGGGCGGTCTTCGATTAGTTCAAGCTTGCGATCAAACAATTGCTCCATTTCTCGCATGATGGCTTGTAAATTGAGATCCGACACTCCACTTCCAACGTTTCTTATGGGACGAAATCTACCTTATTTGGATTCCTTTCTGGACTCCGTGACATTTTCGAAATTTCTTTTAAATCTCACAACAAAAAGCTCACCAATCACTCACAAAGAATTATCACTCACTTTGGCTTTTACTTCCCTCAGATAGTCTCACCAATCTCTCTTGCCTTTTACCACTCAGTTTTCGCCTCTCGAAATTCTCTGCAAACTAATTTGACAAATCAAAAATTGTTTGGGGTCGGCTTACAAAATAGATGTGGCTTGGTGGGGAAATATTGTTGGGATTGGGTAGGCTAACAAACAAAGAAAATAGAAAAGGATAAGTGTGGCTGTATAGATGTTGTCTTTTGGGCAGCAAGCAATGCTTTTACAATCCAACTATGAAATTTTCTTTTCTCTTTTTTTTTTTAATTTCGAATTTTTTTTCTTTTTTATTCACTAAACTGAATACAATAGAAAGATTTGAACACAAAATAAAAAAAAATTTTAGAATTTTTTTTCAATTTTTTTTACAAACTCGTAATACCGATTACAACGATTTTTACTCTAATTCAGCTAGCTCTGATACCAACTTGATACGCACTCACCTCATGAACGAATTGAGTCATAGAACTTGCCCGATCGTGAATTAGAAGTAAATTGAAAGCTTTTCAAAATAGGTTAGAAGAAAAAGGATTATTTAAGCTCAAAAGGGTTTTGTTGGTTTAAGAAATGAATCAGAAAACAATGGATGCAATTTGGGCTAAACATTCAAAAGCCGAACTAATACAACAGTAGTGTGTTAACCCGTAACTTATGAGAATGCTTAGGTCGGTAAGGTGTTGATGGAAGGGTATATTAAGCGAATAGAAACTTCGACCCGCTATCAAAGATGATAGGAACCTCAGTACGAATCGAACGGCACACTTTTGGGTTTAAAGTGATAAGTTCGGATAGAAACAAAGACAGGTTTGACGCCACAAAGATGTTTGATAAGTCTCACAAGTCTTTGGAGAATAACGAGAGTTGAAAACAACCTCACAAATTAACAAAGTTCTAAAATTATTCATTGACCTTCAAATGTGAATTACATGGTCTATTTATAGGCTGGACTAAGGTAGCCGAATAGCCTATTTAATCAGATTCTTATGCCTTAAGTTTCTTTAGGAAACTTCCAAGAAATTTCCTAGATACATTCATGAACAAAAATCTGAATATTAACCTTCTAGAAGAGATGATTCAGCTGGCCCTTTTAATGGTGAAAATTCACATTCAACTAATGCTTTTAAAGAGCTTAATTGCTGCTTTGGAGAAGAGAAATGGACAGCTTGAAAAATCATGCTTCTTTGAATGAATATGATCAGCCACCAAGTTAAATAACTGCTGGAATTTATGAAGCAACCTTTGGCCATTGCTCTCCACCAAATTGACCCGTGGAGAAGCTCAAAACAGCAGCTGGAAGTCCATTGAGCTGCACAAAAAGTCACAAGACAACTGCACTTTAGTTGCTGTCCATGCATGTGCCAAATACATGCTCCTCCTTAAATGAGTTCCTTTGTATTTAAGCTACCTGATTCATCTGAAAAAAATATCAAATACGTTTAGCTAAGACATATTTAAGGCTCATAAAATCAGCAACTAAAACACCTAAAAATTCTGCACATCAAATCGGCTAAGACAAATTAATTAGCAGCTCCTAATAAATTTGTCTTAATCTAGACACATTAAAACTTTGTAATTAAACTAAACATATTTAATTTATGACTTAATGAAGACATATTAAAGACATGTACTAATATAAGACACATTTAATAAGCTAAATTAAAATGTCCAGGTTAAAACACATTTATTTAATTAAATGATTTGAACTGATTTAAACTAACACAACTCATTTAATTTATTCAAAATAAATGCAATCAGCTCATTGAGATAGCTAAGTGCCGAATTGAGCTGAATTAAGCTGACACGAGCTAAAATCAGCTTGTAGGAAGGTACGAATCAAGCTAGTTGAGCTGGGCGTTTTATGTGCAGCCAACCCATCGCTCCACACTCAAGCAATATAGCTTGCTACGGCATCTTGGAACTTCTTGGCACGTGCTCGAGTGATTGGCCCCGACGGTAACTCCATGGATTCGTCATCTAGCATCACCACTTGTGAAGATAAGTCAATTGAGCTTTGGAGAATAAGGAGAGTGAATTATCTCACCAAAAATATAGTTCATTCAAAGATTTGGCAAAAATTCTTTTACAAGAAAATCAGCAACTATTTATAGCATAATGCCTAGTAGCCGAATGGACAAATTCTAGGCTTAATTTCTAAGCAAACATTGAACTAAAATTCAGCTTTAATTCATGAAGTTTGGCCAATGTAGGTTCGGCTGAATGGAGACCAAGGAATAGCTTCCAATGAAAATTGGAAATTAGCAGCAGCTACATTCGGCTAATGAAGTTTAATGAGGTAATTCATGAAGCAACTCTTGCTGAAAAATTACCAACATTAAATAGCAACTTGAACAACCATTTGGAAGTGTGAATGGACTATTTTGAAAAGCCAGATGGTGTGAACATGGCTGAACATGGTGTGAACATCTTTATGCCTCCTTGAGAAGAGAATCGGCCATGTCTTGGAGTGTTGAATTGGCTGCTGACTCTTGGCCGAATAGTTGCCTTGAAGAGAGCCAAAATTAATTAGCTTCAATGCATTATACCAGCTGCACATGCATCTTCACATTCATTGAATCTACATGCATGCATCTAGCCAATGAATCTCCAAATTCGGCTGCACCTGAATTAAAACAAATGAACTTAATTAATTCAAACAAATTCAGCTGAACTTAAATTAAAACATAATGTAAACTTCAGAATTAACATTGTGACAACTTAAATATTAATAAAACATGACACATAAATTCGGCTGGACAGATTTAATACATGTATTAATTTAGACAAACTAAATGAAATCAAGACATCTTTAATTTAACTAAGACAAATTAAACACTTATATTAATTAAAGACATATTTATAAGCTGTAGTAAAACTTATTTAAATGCTTAATTTAAATGGTGTAAAAATTCCAGTAGCAAATTTTATTAGCTGGAACGAAATTTAGCTTCCCAAAAATTGAACATGTTGAACTCGTTTTTGAATTCTTTGCTATCATTTTCCACAATTTGTTCCACCATTGCTGAAATAGCATCCTTGAATTGTTTAGCTCTAGCTCGCGTTATCGGACCAATGGGCAGCTTGATAGCTTCTTGTTCAAGCTCTATGTTGTTCATAGGCGAGCTCACATCAGTGCCTTAAACAGTTTTTGTGGTTATACATAAAGCTTGAGTTCCATTTGACAAAGGTTAACTTAACAACGGAGCTTCGACTACACTATGCCCCCGATGAGCGAAGGTTTGTATGAAATGGAAAAGGTAAAATCGACCCTTATTCTTCTTCTTATAAAGGTAAGATGCTTGAAACTTTTGAAACACCTTTGTACTCCTCGGATAGTGACAAAGATCGTGTTGATGATTTAATTTTTGTAAAACACTTAGATCGAAACGTGCTTGACTGTCCTATTTTATTTATTGATGATCTATCTGTTTTAATAGTTGATAAAAAGATTCTTGCTTTTGTTAATGCATGTGTGAGTGAATCTATAGACCATCGACTAATGCATGGTATGATTGTGCAACTCTGTGAATTGTGTGAACCTTTTCAAATACCTACTTGTGATGATTACGTTTACCATTTGATTTATTACTCGCGATTTATTCATGGTTTGTGGAAATAATTTGAGATGATTGAATGGCTTAAAACATGTCCATCTTTGTTTCGAATATTTGACGAGGCATTGGCGTGTAAATTAGCTTGTTTGCATGGTAATCTGAATCTGTCCATTCGCATGCGTTATACTTGTTTTTTTATGCTTATGATTAGACTACAAGTTCTACTTTCAATGTGGCTGACTTATCTCCATTTGATTTTTCAGATTCGAGGACGAATCTTTTTGAGGAAGGGGGAATGATACGAGTCACAAAGGCCTTAGATGCGTATGCGAAGGAAAAAGAAAATCAAGATTCACTTTCTTGTTTTCAAGAAAATCAAGAAACTGAATCTTGGTCCAATTTTGCTATTTTGAGCAATTTCAAGAATCAAGAAAATCAAGATTTCAAAGCTTGGAAATCTTGGTCCAAGAAACTGAATCTTACAACTAAGGCGCATTGGATCTCAGTTACGAGCATTAACAAGCCAATTTTGGGAGAGAACAGATTACAACCCCAAGTTCTTGAAGACAAGGCCCAATAAGATGTTCCAAGCCCAATCAAGAAATTTAAATTAAACTTAGTTGAAAATTAGGCGAAATTGTCAAAGTGGCCCAATTTGTTAAGTTTTAATTCTTTAAATACTTAGTTTTCATTTTTAAACTTTATGAGTAAATTTCTATGTAAAAATTCAGTCCAAGAGGCCCATTTAAAGTCCTTGGCTGAATTTCCCCTTTAAAGTAAAAAAAATTAAGTTTTTTTTTTATTTTTCCTATTTGGACTAGGAAAATAGTTAGAAGGCCTATATGTATGGCTTGGCCAGCCACCCTTATACACATTACCTTGAATTACATTAAATTTTCAGATTTGTTTGAGAGTGAAAATTCTCTTTGAGTTCTCCAAGAATTTTCTCTTGAGTTTTCTTTAGAAGTAGTTTTAACAATCTTTTAGATTGTGGGAGCCATCTTCAGCCTTCTTCTTGCCATTGTTCTTTATTGGAGGGGAGACTAGAGCCGTTTGAAGGGAGCTGTGAAATCTTTCAGGATTTCAAGGCTTCTTAGGACTTTATCTTTATTTTCTTGCTGTTCAATCTCTTTTTAATTTCTGCTTGTGTCGATTTCATTATCTAACTTGTTTAAGATTTCTTGTTGCGTTTCCAGCCTCGTTCAACCTTCAAGAATCTGTTCGGCATCAACCTTGGACAACAAGAAACGCTTTGATTTTACAAAACCCCTCTTTCTTGCCATCGAAACCCTAGATCTAATTCAATTTGATTTTGTGATCTGCTGAGTTTGATTTGTTTCTGTTTTGTGTTTACTTGATAGATTCGGCTGATTGGAGTCCTTCTTGAAGCTTAATTTCGTGTTCTTGGTTTCCAAGATTAGCTATTCCTAAGTGTTTTTAATTTTGGCTGATCTTTTATTGATTTGGATGTTTTTGTTTTAGATCTAATTGATTCTAAACTGAATTTTCTATTTCGTTTCAGATCCAAGCGTTTAAAGTTTTCGTAGGAGTTTTCCGTGACTTGACAACTCGATCATGGTCCGTGCGCAACCCCCTATCAAATACCTTGAGCACTAACTATGAAACCTAAAAATATTAGCTTATCACAACAAAATGTGCATTTATCAAGGTTGGCAAACAATTTTTCAGCTCTTAGAATGTCTAAAACGGTTCTAACATGGAAAACATGATCATCTAATGTTTTTGAGTAAATTAAAATGGCATCAAAGTAAACTACTACAAATTTACCCAAGTGAAGCCTTAAAACGTGATTCATTAATCTCATAAATGTACTCAGTGCATTAGTAAGGCCGAAAGGCATAACTAACCATTCATACAAACCAAATTTTGTTTTAAAGGTTGTTTTCCATTCATCCCCTTCCCTCATTCGAATTTGATGATAACTGTTTTTTAAATCAATTTTAGTAAATATAATTGAACCATGTAATTCATCAAGCATATCATCAAGTCAAGGAATTGGATGTTTATACTTTACCATGTTGATGGGACGGCAATCAACACACATTCTATACATACCATCTTTCTTAGGTACCAATAAAACAGGAACGGCACAAGGGCTTAGGCTCTCAGGAATGTACCCTTTGTCTAGTAACTCCTCAACTTGCCTTTGCAATTCCTTTCTCTCATCAAGATTGCTTCTATAGGCTGGTCGATTTGGTATTGAAGCTCCGGGTACTAAGTCAATTTGATGTTCTATCCCATGTAAAGGTGGTAAACCTTTAGGGGCCTCACTAAAAACATCCTCATAATCCTGCAAAAGACATTGAAACACACTAGGCAAATTTTTGTTAATGTTAGATAAAGATAAATAGTTTTGCCTAAACCTCACAAAGATACAAGGCTGTTTATTGAGTAGGGCTCTCCGCACATCTTTTTTCGTTGCCATCAAATTTTTCACTCTAGTTTTTCCACTTGCGGATTCACTCACCTTTTGGCCATTTAAATTTTGACTTTTTTCACTACTAGCATCTTTTCTCTCTGTCTTTTGTATTTGTCCTTTCTCCCTCACCCCCTCACAAAATTTCATCATCTTTAATTGATCTTTATATACATCATTGGGATTTAAAGGAGAAAAAGTGAATTTTCGGCCTTTAAACACAAGGGAGTATCTATTGAGCTTACCTTGGTGTGTAACATCACGATCAAATTGCCAAGGCCGTCCAAGGAGCAATTGTGTCGCATGCATTGGGACCACATCACACCATACCTCATCCTTGTAATTCCCGAGCTTAAAAGTGATCAAGGCCTATTTTGTAACTTTAACTTTCGAGCATTCATTAAGCCACTGAAGGTGATACGGCTTAGGGTGCTCGGTACAAGGTAACTTTAAGGAATCCACCAAATAACTGCTAACTACATTCGAACAACTCCCACTATCAATAATAAGTGAACATAAGTTACCTTTTATAAAACACCTAGAATGGAAAATATTGGTCCTTTGGTTATCAAAATTGTCTCTCATTTGGATGTTAAGGGTGTGGCAGACTACAAGGCATTGAAAATTGGCAAAGTCCCCTTCTTTTGGCATCTTATTTTTTTCTTCTTTTTTTTGGAATACCTGCAAAACAAACACTCAACACTCAAAAAAAAATTTAACAAACCTCACCGTTAATCAATCAGAAAGGAAAATCAAATTCTCGAGGAGGTAGAATTCAGTCTTGTGAGTTTTTTAGTAGAGTCTATATCAATCAATTAGAAAGTGCATGAACCGTAACTACCAAAGAATCCTAATTGCACTAGGAGTCCAAAGAGTGACGAGACACCAATTGATTTGTGTCTCACCGAGGAAGAATTGTGCACACTTTTAAATCCTACTAACACAAGAAACAAGAAGGTGTTAGGTAGTGTAAAAGAAAAATAAAAGCAAAACAAATGAAAACTTACAGCTAATAATCAATAAAAATTGCTGACACCCGAAAACCCGAGAAACTATGGAGTAACTTGACAACTTCGTTTGAGGTGTTCCCGATCTCTAAAAATCATGAAATTTAAACTGGAATGTCCTTAAATATTTTATATTTTATCTGAAAAGTTTCGGCACTAAACTCAACCCGTTGAATATTTTTTTTAATTTTTATTTGATTTCGTATTTTTCTATTTTTTTTACTTTTTCTACTGAATTTTTTGTGGGAGATATTTTTTAATATTCTATAACAATGCCACAAATATGCATATAAAATTTCAGACCAATCGGACAACATTTACCCACTCAAATGATTTTTTTAAAAAAATTTCTGGGTAAAAACTGCTATATGCTATTTTTTTAAAGGAAATCAGTTTAGAAATCAACCAAGAACACCGAAAATGCCCAAAATCTGATACCAAATGATAGAGGGTTGCGCGTGGACCAAGATCAAGTTGCCAAGTCACGAAAAACTTCTATGAAAATGCTAGACGCTTGGATCTAAAACGAAATAGAAAATTAAACTTAGAATCAACAGATCTGAAATGAAACACCCAAAATAATAAAGAATCAGCCAAGAATTGAAACACTTATTAATAGGGATTCTTGGAAGCCAAGAACATGAAATTGAACTTCAAGAAAAGTCTCTAATTAGCCAAATCTGACAAGTAAACACAAAACATAAAAATTAGACTCAACAGATCACGAAACCCAAAATTGAAGTAGAACTAGGTTTTGTGCGGCAAAAAAAAGAAGAATTATGAATCAAGAATGATTCTTGATGCCTAAGACTAGTGCCGAACAGATTCTTGAAGATTGAAAGGGCTGGAAACGCAACAAGAGAGATTAAAACAATTTAATCTATGAATTGGTACAAGCAGAAAAATTAAAGAAGATAAACAACAAGAAAATAAATAAAAGTCCTAAGAAGCCTTGAAATCTAGAAAGATTTCACAACTCCCTTCAAACTGCTCTGATAAGGGGTTGCGCGCGGACCAAGATTGAGTTGCCAAGTCACGGAAAACTCCTATGAAAACGCTAGACGCTTGGATCTAAAACGAAACAGAAAATTAAACTTAGAATGATACGAGTCACAAAGGCCCAACTCAAGCTCAAGAACATGATGGGCTGAAATTACCACAAGTGATACGAGTCACAAAGGCCCAATTCAAGCTCAAGGACATGATTGGCTCAAATTACCACAAGGCCCAATAACGCGGTCAAAGGCGAGAAAAATGCGTTCAAAACTAAATGGAACCATTCAAGAATTTATTAGCAAGGCCTTAGATGCGTACACGAAGAAAAAAGAAAATCAAGATTCACTTTCTTGTTTTCAAGAAAATAAAGAAACCGAATCTTGGTCCAATTTTGCTGTTTGGAGCGATTTCAAGAATCAAGAAAATCAAGATTTCAAATCTTGGAAATCTTGGTCCAAGAAACCGAATCTTGCAGCTAAGGCGCATTGGATCTCCGTTACGAGCATCAATGAACCAATTTCGGAAGGAAACAGACTACAAGCCCAAGTTCTTGAAGGCAAGGCCCAATAAAATGTTCCAAGCCCAATCAAGGAAGTTAAATGAGACTTAGTTGAAAATCAGGCCAAATTGTCAAAGTGGCCCAATTTGTTAAGTTTTAATTCTTTAAATACTTAGTTTTAATTTTTAGACTTTATGAATAAATTTCTATGTAAACATTCAGTCCAAGAGGCCCATTGAAAGTCCTTGGCTGAATTTCCCCTTGAAAGTAAAAAAAAATTAGGTTTTTTTTTTTTAGTTTTCCTATTAGGACTAGGAAAATAGTTAGAAGGCCTATATGTATGGCTTGGCCAGCCACCCTTATACACATTAAACTTGAAGAATACATTGAAATCAGATTTCTTTTGTTGAGTGAAAATTCTCTTTAAGTTCTCCAAGAATTTTCTCTTGAGTTTTTCTTTAGAAGGAGTTTTAACAATCTTTTTGATTGTGGGAGCCATCTTCAGCCTTCTTCTTCCCATTGTTCTTCGTTGGAGGGGAGATCAGAGCCGTTTGAAGGGAGTTGTGAAATCTTTCTCGATTTCAAGGCTTCTTAGGACTTTATCTTTATTTTTCTTGCTGTTCAATCTTTTAATTTTCTGCTTGTGTCGATTTCATTATCTAACTTGTTTAAACTCTCTTGTTGCGTCTCCAGCCCCATTCAACCTTCAAGAATCTGTTCGGCACCAACCTTGGACAATAAGAAACGTTTTGATTTCACAAAACCCCTATTTCTTGCCGTCCAAACCCTAGATCTAATTCAATTTGATTTTGTGATCTGCTGAGTTTGATTTGTTTCTGTTTTGTGTTTACTTGACAGATTCGGCTGATTGGAGTTCTTCTTGAAGCTTAATTTCGTGTTCTTGGTTTCCAAGATTCTCTATTAATAAGTGTTTCGGTTCTAGGCTGATTCTTTATTGTTTTGGGTGTTTTACTTCAGATCTTTTAATTCTAAGTTCGATCTTTCTGTTTCGTTTCAGATCCGATTGTCTATAGTTTTCTTAGGAGTTTTCTCATGACTTGGCAGCTCGATCTTGGTCCGCGCACAACCCTCTATCATTTGGTATCATATTTTGGGCGTTTTGGGTGTTCTTGGTTGATTTCTAAACTGATCTCCTTTTAAAAACAGCAAACAACAATTGTTACCCAAAAAATTTTTTGGAAAAAAATTCATTTGAGTGGGTAAACGTAGTTCGATTGGTCTAAAATTTTACATGCATATTTTGGCAGTATGATAGAATATTAAAAAATATTTCCCACAAAAAAATCAGTAGAAAAAGTCAAAAAAATTGAAAAATACAAAATCAAGTAAAAATTAAAAAAATATTCAGCGGGTTGATTTTAGTGCCAAAAATTTCCAGATCAAAAGTAAAATATTTAAGGACATTCCAGTTTAAATTTCGTGATTTTTGGAGATCGGGAACACCTCGAACGAAGTTGTCAAGTTACTCCATAGTTTTTCAGGTTTTCAAGTTTCAGCAATTTTTATTGATTCTTAGCTGTTGGTTTTCATTTGTTTGCTTTTTATTCTCCCTTTACAATATCTAACACCTTCTTGTTTATTGTGTTAGTAGGACTTAAACGTGTGCGCAATTCTTCCTCGGTGCAACACGAATAAATTGGTGTCTCGTCACTTTTTGGACTCATAGTGCAATTAGGATTCCTTGGTAGTTACAGTTCATACACTTTCCAAATTTATTGATATAGACTCTACTAAAGAATTCACAAGACTAAATTCTACCACTTTGAGAATTTGATTTTCCTTTTGAGTGATTAACGGTGAGGTTTGTTAATTTTTTTTGAGTGTTGAGTGTTTGTTTTGCAGGTTTTAAAATAAGATGTCTAGAATTGGTCAAGACGATGATGAGAATAATGACCATAATGAGGTCCTTGTAGTCCGCCGCACCCTTAACATCCAAATGAGAGACGATGTTGATAATCAAAGGACCAATATTTTCCATTCTAGGTGTTTTATAAAAGGTAACTTATGTTCACTTATTATTGATAGTGGGAGTTGTTCGAATGTAGTGAGCAGTTATTTGGTAGATTCTTTAAAGTTACCTTGTACCGAGCACCCTAAGTCGTATCACCTTCAGTGGCTTAATGAATGCTCGAAAGTTAAAGTTACAAAACAGGCCTTGATCACTTTTAAGCTCGGGAATTATGAGGATGAGGTATGGTGTGATGTGGTCCCAATGCATGCGACACACTTTCTCCTTGGACGGCCTTGGCAATTTGATCGTGATGTTACACACCAAGGCAAGCTCAATAGATACTCTCTTGTGTTTAAAGGCCGAAAATTCACTTTTTCTCCTTTAAATCCCAATGATGTATATAAAGATCAATTAAAAATGATGAAATTTTGTGAGGGGGTGAAGGAGAAATGACAAATAAAAAAGACAGAGAGAAAAGAGGCTAGTAGTGAAAAAAGTCAAAATTTAAATGGCCCAAAGGTGAGTGAATCCGCAAGTGGTAAAACTAGAGGAAAAATTTTAATTGCAACAAAAAAAGATGTGTGGGGAGCCCTACTCAATAAACAGCCTTGTATCCTTGTGAGGTTTAGGCAAAACTATTTATCTCTATCTAACATTAATAAAAATTTTCCTAGTGTGTTTCAATGTCTTTTGCAGGATTATGAGGATGTTTTTAGTGAGGCCCCTAAAGGTTTACCACCTTTACGTGGGATAGAACACTTCCATTGGCCACATATGAAGAAGGATGTCGAAAAGGTTCCCGAAAGACCGAAAGATAACTTTCAACTTCAATACCTTCCCGATTAAAGATGCTTTCATATGATCAACATAGGCAAAGATGAAATCACACTACATGAGCCCGAAGGTAAGCGAGGTAAGGAAATTTTAGCAACCGAGTCTCGTGCAGATTTGAAAATTATTGATAAAACTTTTGGTGACTTAGTTCTTAAAAGATCCCCTCATTTTGATCCGATTAATTGTTATTCTTCGATTATGGTTGATAAAGTCATTACGAAAGGAAGCATGAGTTGTTATTCTCTTGATTTGCCTTGTGTAAAATCCGCGAAGTTGTGCAAATCTGTTTTGGTGAATAAAAAAAGTTTTGAATGTATGTTGGTATGTATGCAAAAATCCTCATGGTTTAACTTGATTGGTTTAATGAAATCTTTGTTACACTTCGGCATGACTAATCAAAATCAAGTTTTTAAACCCAAAATCTGTTTTGGTATATTTTGTTGTAAAATCAAGCATCATCTATTTTATGCAAATACTTTCTATTGTTTTGATTCTTGGTTTTTGAATAAGGTAACAAAATTTGCCGAATTTGTTTTTAATTTATATTCATGCCTTAAGCAGTTTGTATGGTTATACATGAAGTTTGAGTTCCATTTGATAAAGGTTAACTCAATAACGGAGCTTCGGCTACACTATGCCCCCAATGAGCGAAGGTTTGTATTAAATGGAAAAGGTAAAATTGACCCTTATTCTTCTGCTTATAAAGGTAAGATGCTTGAAACTTTTGAAACACCTTTGTACTCCTCAGATGGTGACAAAGATCGTGTTGATGATTTAAATTTTGTAAAACACTTAGATCGAAACATGCTTGACCGTCCTATTTTATTTATTGATGATCTATCTGTTTTGATGGTTGATAAAAAGATTATTGTTTTTGATAATTTTTATGATGCATGTGTGAGTGAATCTATAGTGATGTGACGACGCCCCAAGCCCCATCAAGTCCTCGTCTTGATTCCCTCGAGCTTCCAAAGGGACCAATGACCCGAGCTAGGTCCAAGCGATTTCATGAAGTTGTTTCAGCTTTGTTGTTCAAGTTTTGGAAGGAGAATCAGCTTGTTGAAGATGAGGAAGCTCGATCCAACTCCTTGAAGAAACCATGCACCTTAGTGCAAGCTAATTTCAGCTCCATTTTAGCTTTTCTAGCTCGTTTCAACTCCGACCAGCTCAATTGAGCTCATTTCAGCTCAATCGAGCTCAATTTAGCTATAATTCAGCTCATTTATTTTATTGGTTGAATAATTAAAGTATTTTATTAACTTAGTTTAAGTTATTACAGCTCATAATTATGTTTTGATTTATTTCATGTTTTTAAAGTTGTCTTAGCCGAATTTAATATGTTTAGCTTAAGACTTTATTTTTGTCTATTTTAAATTTATGTGTTAATTAATATATCTATTTTAATTAATTTGTTCATGTTTCATGTAGGTACAGCCGAATGTGGAGATTCATTCAAGCTAGGTGCATGAACGTCTACTTACAATGCATGATGTGGGAACACAATTAAAGATGATTCATGAATGGGCTGGTTCAATGAACGTAAGGATGATGCATGAATGATTTAATACAATGAATGGAAGAATGCATGAATGTTCACTTACATGCATCGGTTGCTGTCCATTGATCTCCTAAGTACCTATTCGGCCAAAAGGCATCTCTTGGAGTGTCCATTCACACCTTGGCCGAACCTAGACATGTCCATTGCTCTCCCATACATTCACCAAGCCTTCAAGTTCATTTCCTTAGCCATGAAGCTGCCTATTGAAGTACTATTCAGCTGAATTTGGACATAGCCTTTAAAGATACATTTCTAGATTAGTTTAATTCAATTAAAGCCGAATTTACTTAGTCTATTTGGCTATCTAATGTAATCTATAAATAGTTCTTTTCTCTTTGTAAAAAGGTTACAGAATTTGATCAATTAAACTTAATAGAACTTTTGTTCTTGTGAGGTTACCTCCTCTCTTCTTTCGTTCGAGTCTCGAAGCGACTTAACTAGCTTGCTAGTGGTGTCAATCCGAACTCCATTGAACTTATCACCGAATCGGTGTGGCGTTCAACCATCTTCCTATACCTTTGGTTCTTACCTCCATATAGGTAACGGGTCAAGGTCCGCTTCTATCCTTCATCAAAATTCACCTTAAGCAATATAAGACTCGGGGCAATACTTTTTAGTATTGAATCATTCTTAAAGTTTGAGTTCTTTATCCATTTCCATTTATCTATCATCTTTGTAACTTAATTCTTTGTTAAACCGAACCTATCTTTCATCAAACCAAAACCCATCCTTTGAACCCATTTTGCCTACCTTCCGCTTATAAAAATCATCTAACTCCATCTATCTACAAAATCGAACAAACTTCTCATCGACGATCGGGCAATCAAGTGAATCGACTCAATCAACCGAGCCGGATCACATCATTTGGTATCAGAGCTTGCAAAACGAGGAGCACTGACATTCGTAATAAGGCCGCAAGTAGGTTTGAAACGTGAAAAAAAAATGAAAAATTTTTTTTGTTGTAATTTAATTTTTTTCCCTTGTATTTAGCTTACTATTGTATTGGAGTATCAAAAAAATCGAAATTCAAAAAAAATTCAAAAAAAAGTGAAAAAAATCGAGCAAAAAAAAAAATAAAGAAAAAAAAAGTGAGCAAAAAAAATCAAGTTAAAAAAAAAGTGAAAAGTCTTGCGAGTTTTTATTTTTTATTTTCTCTCTTATTTGCTCCGATCATCAAGTTTCCCTTCCTACCATTATTTACCCATCCCAATGCCACACTTAGCCTTGATTTTATTTTGTTTACCCTACACCCACATCATTCCTTTGTAACCTATTTTGAAACCGACCCTCAAGTAGCAAATTAAGTCTATCGAGACAAATTACGAAATTTGTGAGACGAGGTCGAGAGGTAAAAGGCACGTGTGTTTTACATCAAAGAAAAAGCCTAGAAGAGTGTAAACACGAGTGCGAGTGAAAATCATTATTTCTTTGTGAGAGATTGGTGAGGATTTTGAATTGGTGAGGTTCATTTACTATTTATTCTATCTTTCGATTTTCGAACATTTTCTTGAATCATGTCTCAAGAAGAATTCTCTACCAATGAATTTCAATACTTGGTGAACGAGATGGGCCGAATATTGGAGGAAAAACTAAGCCCATTAAAAAGACGTTTGGACCGAGTGGAGGAAAAAGCCCGACGGAAGCAAACTCCACCGAGTCGAGAAATAGAGTTAAGTTCATCACGACGACATTATTCGAGAAGAGACACATATCAAGACTCCTATTTAACAAGGCTTTCGAGACCGCGAGAAGAAAACTTCAAGTCAAAAATCACTCGAGATGAGCGAGAAAGGACGAGCTATTCCTCGTATGCTTCAAAGAAGTCCTTCCCAAAGGATTGTTCTCGAAGAAATGGACGAGAAGCTTATGAAAATATTTTCTCTTTCTTTGAGCCAAATGATTATCTCTTTGATTCTTTCGTGTCATCCGCACATTGTAGTGAAAAAGAAAAAGAAATCAAAATAGTGAGTGAAAAAGAAAATGAAGAAAAGAAAATTGAAAAGAAATTGAGATTGAGAAAAAAATTGAAAAAGAAAAAGATGTTGAAGAAGAAACGAGAGAAAATGAAGATAGTGAGCGAGAACAAGAAAAGGAGAACGAAATTTTAACTAACCCTCGTGATGTTTGTTTTTGTTCTGTTCCTTCTTTTCAGGTTCCGACAAGTCTCTGTGACGAATATCAACTTCAATATCTTCCTAACGAGCGACATTTTTGCATGACCAAAAAAGGTAAGGATGAAGTTGAAATCAAACCACACGAGCTTGAAGGTAAGCGAGGTAAGGAAGTTTTAAAAATCGAGTCATGGCCATCAAGTTTGAAAGTTGTTGAAAATGACTTTGTTTTAAAAAAATTTTCTCATTTTCATTTGATTAATTTCTATTCTTTGAATGTGGTTGATGTTGTTCGGTACGAACGACAAACTAAAGATTTGGTTTTGCATGATGTCGGGTTTTCACGAAAAGCGATTCAATTTTTCAAATATGATAATTTTGTGCATCCATTATTGTCATGTGACAAATCCATGAATTTGTGCAAGTTTGATTTGATGAATATAAAGAGATTTGAATGTTTGTTTCTATGGACACGAAAACCCTTTTGGTTTGACATGTTTGATTTACTAAAACACTTTGGCGTAAGTAATCAAACTCGTGTGTTCAAACCTGGAATTTATTATTTTAGGTTGATATGTGCGGAACTCAAGCATCCTAAATTTTATGTGACAAATTTATGTCTGTTTGATGTTTGGCCTCTGAAATTTAAAGACTCTGTTTATAATTTAAAATTGTTCTTTGATCATTTTATGTGGCTGTCCATGAAATTCATTTTTCATTTCGAAAAGGTAAGATCAACTCATGTTTTTGAACCTGGTATCGTTACATATGTTCAATATGTGAATAGTGTTTTAGCCTGTTCCTTTGAGTTCAACGTCTATGGAGACATTACCCTCTTTCAGCATTATGAACCCAACACTTCGAAAAGTGCAAGTTGCCTTTGTGTTTACCCTTCGTTTCAGGTTTTTCAAGGATTGTGTAATGAGCTTCGACTTCAATACCCTCTCAAGGAGAAAAGGTTCACTTTGATTGAAAAAGGTAAAATTGATTCTCAATTTTCCACTCCTAAAGGTGAATCAGGTATGAATTCTGATGTTATGAGACCATCTTCTCTTAAGTCGAATGTAACTAAAATTTTTGAAGACACCTTGATTGCTGAAAATCGTTTGAATCCTGTTGTGGTTAATTATTTGATTTTGCTTGATGATGATAAATCCATTTTGAGTAATGATAAGACGATTTTTCTCTTTGGAAAATGTGATGAATTCATTGTTGAGAACATAACCAAACGACAATTGCGAGTGCCAAACATGCGAAATCATGAATCATATGAAACTTTTCATTTGTGTGTTTGTGATGAAGATTTAAATTTCTTGTTCCATTACTCGCATTCCATTTACTTGAACAATGACTTTTGGAAGCAAATTGAAAGGTTTGAATGCTTAAAAACATATTTGTCTTTGTCTCGACCATTTGATGAGTTATGGATATGGAAGGAGTTTTGTCCATATGATTGTAAGAATGATGTTTTAAGTTTGCCTTTTTACATAACTCATACTTGTCTTGTTATGACCATGCATGATCCACATAGTTGTTCTGATCATTTCTTGATGATTAATGGTTGTCTATTTTCATTGATTCATTTGCCATCTCTAATGCCGAATATTGTGAGTTCTTTTGCAAAGGCTTATGAACGACTAATTGTTCCATTCATTCAAGGAGAGTTGCAAAAGACGGATTATTTTCTAGAGAATAAACAGCTCGACTTGAGGACAAGTCGTTTTGAAGAAGGGGGGAATGATGTGACGACGCCCCAAGCCCCATCAAGTCCTCGTCTTGATTCCCTCGAGCTTCCAAAGGGACCAATGACCCGAGCTAGGTCCAAGCGATTTCATGAAGTTGTTTCAGCTTTGTTGTTCAAGTTTTGGAAGGAGTCAGCTTGTTGAAGATGAGGAAGCTCGATCCAACTCCTTGAAGAAACCATGCACCTTAGTGCAAGCTAATTTCAGCTCCATTTTAGCTTTTCTAGCTCGTTTCAACTCCGACCAGCTCAATTGAGCTCATTTCAGCTCAATCGAGCTCAATTTAGCTATAATTCAGCTCATTTATTTTATTGGTTGAATAATTAAAGTATTTTATTAACTTAGTTTAAGTTATTACAGCTCATAATTATGTTTTGATTTATTTCATGTTTTTAAAGTTGTCTTAGCCGAATTTAATATGTTTAGCTTAAGACTTTATTTTTGTCTATTTTAAATTTATGTGTTAATTAATATATCTATTTTAATTAATTTGTTCATGTTTCATGTAGGTACAGCCGAATGTGGAGATTCATTCAAGCTAGGTGCATGAACGTCTACTTACAATGCATGATGTGGGAACACAATTAAAGATGATTCATGAATGGGCTGGTTCAATGAACGTAAGGATGATGCATGAATGATTTAATACAATGAATGGAAGAATGCATGAATGTTCACTTACATGCATCGGTTGCTGTCCATTGATCTCCTAAGTACCTATTCGGCCAAAAGGCATCTCTTGGAGTGTCCATTCACACCTTGGCCGAACCTAGACATGTCCATTGCTCTCCCATACATTCACCAAGCCTTCAAGTTCATTTCCTTAGCCATGAAGCTTCCCATTGAAGTACCATTCAGCTGAATTTGGACATAGCCTTTAAAGATACATTTCTAGATTAGTTTAATTCAATTAAAGCCGAATTTACTTAGTCTATTTGGCTATCTAATGTAATCTATAAATAGTTCTTTTCTCTTTGTAAAAAGGTTACAGAATTTGATCAATTAAACTTAATAGAACTTTTGTTCTTGTGAGGTTACCTCCTCTCTTCTTTCGTTCGAGTCTCGAAGCGACTTAACTAGCTTGCTAGTGGTGTCAATCCGAACTCCATTGAACTTATCACCGAATCGGTGTGGCGTTCAACCATCTTCCTATACCTTTGGTTCTTACCTCCATATAGGTAACGGGTCAAGGTCCGCTTCTATCCTTCATCAAAATTCACCTTAAGCAATATAAGACTCGGGGCAATACTTTTTAGTATTGAATCATTCTTAAAGTTTGAGTTCTTTATCCATTTCCATTTATCTATCATCTTTGTAACTTAATTCTTTGTTAAACCGAACCTATCTTTCATCAAACCAAAACCCATCCTTTGAACCCATTTTGCCTACCTTCCGCTTATAAAAATCATCTAACTCCATCTATCTACAAAATCGAACAAACTTCTCATCGACGATCGGGCAATCAAGTGAATCGACTCAATCAACCGAGCCGGATCACATCATATAGTCCGTCGATTAATGCATGGTATGATTGTGCAACTCTTTGAACCATGTGAACCTTTTCAAATACCTACTTGTGACGATTACGTTTACCATTTGATTTATTACTCGCAATTTATTCATGGTTTGTTTAAACAATTTGAGATGACTGAATGGCTTAAAACATGTCCATCTTTGTTTCGAATATTTGACGAGTCATTGGGGAGCAAATTAGCTTGTTTGCATGGTAATCTGAATCTGTCCATTCGCATGTGTTATACTTGTTTTGTTATGCTTATGATTTGACTACAAGTTTGTTTGCGTTGCTATTTACTAACTCATGGCTATTCTTTTCAGTGGACTCAATTGCCATTAGTCCCGTTCGATCGAGGAAAGTCGAGTAAGAGGAACTATATTCGAGTAAACCAACGCATCGATTGGAGGACAAGTCGATTCAAAGAAGGGGGGATGATACGACCCTGCCCCGAAAACGTCCTTGGTTCAGTTCATCAAGCGCCATTCAAAAACTTTCGCAACCTTAGGAACATTATTACGATCTGTTGTGGGAAAGAACATTAGAAATTGGGAAGAATGCCTACCATTTGTTGAATTTCCATATAATAGATCTTTTCATTCTACAATTGGTTATTCTCCATTTGAAATTGTTTATGGTTTTAACCCACTAATAGTACTTGATCTTACGCCATTACCACTTGAACACATTATTAATCTAGATCGCAGACAGAGAGCTGAGTTGGTGAAATCCTTACATGAGAAGGCTAGGCAACGAATAGCCAAAACAAATGACGCCAACACCAACAAAGCAAACAAAGGACGCAAATGGGTTATCTTAGAACCCGAAGTTTGGGTTTGGGTTCATACGAGGAAAGAACGATTTCCTACCAAAAGAAAGACCAAGTTGGACACAATGGGCGATGGGCCTTTCCAAGTACTCAAGTGGATCAACGACAATGCCTCTAAAATTGATCTCCCTGGTGAGTACAATGTAAGTTCTACCTTTAATGTGGCTGACTTATCCCCATTTAATTTTTCAAATTCAAGGACGAATCTTTTTGAAGAAGGGGGGAATGATACGAGTCACAAAGGCCCAACCCAAGCCCAAGAACGTGATGGGCTCAAATTATCACAAGGCCCAATAACGAGATCAAAGGCCCGACAAATGCATTCCAAACTAAATGGGACCATCCAGGAGTTCGTTAGCAAGGCCTTAGATGCATATACGAGAGAAAGAGAAAATCAAGATTCACTTTCTTGTTTTCAAGAAAATCAAGAAACCGAATCTTGGCCCAATCTTGCTGTTTGGAGCGATTTCAAGAATCAAGAAAATCAAGATTTCAAATCTTGGAAATCTTGGTCCAAGAAACCAAATCTTGCAGCCAAATCGCATTGGATCTCCGTTACGAGCCTCAACGACCCAATTTTGGTAAGAGATGGAATACAAGCCCAAGTTCTTGAAGGCAAGGCCCAATAAGATGAGTCCAAGCCCAAACAAGAAAGCAAATCATACTTACTTGAAAATCAAGCCAAATTGTCAAAGTGGCCCAATTTGTAAAGTTTTATTTTTTAAATACTTAGTTTAAATTTTTATGTAGATATTCAGTCCAAGAGGCCCAATTAAAAGCCCTTGGCTGAATTTCCATTTAAATATTAAAATAATTAGGAGTTTTTTATTTTTAGTTTTCTAATTAGATTTGGAAAACACTTGAGAGGCCTATATAAAGGCTTGTCCGGCCACCTTATTATTCACTTCTCAAATATATTAAAAATTTCAGATTTGTTTAAGTGCAGAATTCTCCTTGAGTTTTTCTCCAAGAATTCTCTCTTGAGTTTTCTTTAGAAGTTGTTTTAACAATCTTTTGATTGTGGGAGCCATCTTCAGCCTTCTTCTTGCCATTGATATTCCTTTGGAGGGGAGATTAGAGCCGTTTGGAGGGAGTTGTGAAATCTTTCGAGATTTCAAGGCTTCTTAGGACGTTTCTTTATTCTTTTGTTGTTCATTCTTCTTTATTAAATTCTACTTGTGCCGTTTTGTTGAATAATTTGGGATTAATTGTTCTTGTTTCGTTTCAGCCATTCCAAACTTCAAGATTTGATTCGGCACTTCCTTGGACATAAAGAAACGTTTTTGATTCACAAAAATCCCCCTTTTCTTGCCGTCCAATCCCTAGAACTAGTGTCCATTGATTTCGCAATCTGTTTTAATTTAGTTGCTATTTTGTGTTCTTTGATAGTTTTGGCTGATTGGAAGTTAATCTTGGGGCTTAATTTCATGTTCTTGGCTTCCAAGAACATCTATTCATAAGTGTTTTGATTCTTGGCTGTTCTTTATTGATTTGGGGATTTTTAGTTTCTAGATCTAATTGATTCTAATTAAGTTTTGCTCTTTTGTTTCAGATCCAAACGTTTAGAGTTCTCGTAGGAGTTTCTCGTGACATGGCCACTCGATCTTGCTCCGCGCGTAACCGTCTATCATTTGGTATCAGATTTTGGGCGTTTTGGGTGTTCTTGTTTGATTTCTAAACTGATCTCTATTTTTTATACTACAAACAGCAGTTTTACCCAGAAAATTTTTTTGAAAAAAATTCATTCGAGTGGGAAAACGTTGTCTGATTGATCTAAAATTTTACATACATATTTTTGGAACTGTGATTGAATATAAAAAATATTTCCCACAAAAAATTCAGTCAAAAAAGTCAAAATAATTGAAAAAGATGAAATTCAATAAAAATTAAAAAAAAATATTCATCGGGTTAAGTTTGGTGCCCAAACTTTCCAGATAAGAAATTAAATATTTAAGGACATTCCTGATTTAATTTCGTGATTTCTGGAGATCTGGAACACCTCAAACGAAGTTGTCAAGATCTTGTGTTAGTAGGATTTTTAAAGTGTGCACAATTCTTCCTCGGTGCAACACGAATCAATTGGTGTCTCGTCAGTTTTGGCATCCTAGTGCAAATTAGGATTCTTTGGTAGTTCGGTTCATACACTCTCTAATTGGTTGATATAAAATCTACTAAAGAACTCACAAGACTGAATTCTACCTCATTGAGAATTTAAATTTTCTTTTTGAGTGATTAACGGTGAGGTTTGCTAAATTTTATTTTTGAGTGTTGAGTGTTTATTTTGCAGGTTTTTGAAAATGTCTAAGGTTGGTCAAGGTGATAATGACCATAATGATGTCTATGACACATTTAAAAAATTCCAACAACAGTTAGATGAATAGGCTGCTACACTTCAAACTTTGACTGCTACCATCAATGAGGTGAGATTAAATCAAGAGCCTCAATATCGAGAGCCAATTAAAGAAGATAAGGATAACCAGCCTCCTGCTCATAGGCGCGGTCCTCGACGTGTCCCTAGAACTGATGCTGATTTTCATGATCGTGGGCAACCCTCTTTGGCAAAACTGAAGTTCACAATTCCCCAATTTCGTGGTAAGAATGATCCAGAAGCTTATTGTGAATGGGAATCTAAGATTGAACTTATGTTTCGATATTATAAATATCCGGATGATGAAAAGGTAGCGTTAGCAACGCTGGAATTTTCAGATTATGCATTAAGTTGGTGGACTCAATTTGGGGTGAATCGTCATCGAAATTATGAAGGTGAGATTTCGACATGGGAGGAGTTGAAACATATTATGCGTAAAAGGTTTATTCCACCTCACTACTATAGAGAGATTAAAACAAAGCTAAGACAACTTGTTCAAGGTAGTAGGACGGTGGATGAATATTTTAAGGAGATGGAGATGCTCGTTCAGAGAGCTAATGTGGAGGAGGATGAGGAAACAACTATGGTTCGATTTATTGATGGTTTGAACAGGCCAATAGCTAATAGATTGAGGCTACAAACTTTCATTGATTTGGAAGAAGCAGTTCATAAAGCCATTGAGATCGAGCAACAACTAAAGGAACAAAGGTTTGGTTCCTTCTCTACTTCACAATATTACCGAGGTAACAATTCCAATTCTGATTTTAAGAGTTCAAAATCACCTTTTGTTACTAATAAGTCTTCTTTGAGTAATGGAAGTAAGCAATCGGATTGGAAAAAAGGGGCTCCTATTAAAACGCAAACACCTTCTAAGCAACCCAATTTAGGTGATTCGAGTGTGAAGAGGACTCGTGAAATTGAATGCTTTAAGTGCAAAGGGCGTGGTCATTATAGTAGGGAATGCCATAACACAAGATTACTTCTTCTGAAAGATAATGGTGAGTACACTTTCGACTCTAATAAAATAGATCCAAATATGCCTGAACTTGTGGATGATAGTGATAATGGCGAAGAGTTGGTCGAACCACCAAAAGAAGGGGACTTTGCTGATTTTCAATGCCTTGTAGTTCGTCGAACCCTTAACATCTAGATGAAAGATGATGACAACCAAAGGACCAATATTTTCCCTTCTCGATGTTTTATTAAAGGTAACTTATGTTCACTCATTATTGATAGTGTGAGTTGCTCGAATGTAGTGAGTATCTATTTGGTGGATTCTTTAAAGTTGCCTTGTACCAAACACCCTAAGCCATATCACCTTCACTGGCTTAATGAATGTTCCGAAGTTAAAGTTACGAAGCAGTCCTTGGTCACTTTTAAGCTCGGGAATTATGAGGATAAAGTATGGTGTGATATGGTCCCAATGCATGCGGCACACTTGCTCCTTGGACGGCCTTGGCAATTTGATTGCGATGTTACACACCAAGGTAAACTTAATCGATACTCCCTTGTGTTTAAAGGTAAGAAATTCACTTTTTCTCTTTTAAATCCCACTAATGTATATAAAGATCAATTGAAGATGATGAAATTTTGTGAGGGGGTAAGGGAGAAAGGACAAGTACAAAAGACAGAGAGAAAAGAGGCTAGTAGTGGAAAAAGTCAAAATTTAAAAAGCCCAAAGGTGAGTGAATCCACAAGTGGTAAAATGAGCGGAAAAAATTTTTTGGCAACAAAAAAAGATGTGAGGAGAGCCCTACTTAATAAACAGCCTTGTATCCTTGTTAGGTTTAGGCAAAATTATTTATCTTTATCTAACATTAACGAAAATTTGCCTAGTGTGTTTCAGTCTCTTTTGCAGGATTATGAGGATGTTTTTAGTGAGGCCCCTAAAGGTTTACCACCTTTACGAGGGATAGAGCATCAAATTGACTTAGTACCCGGAGCTTCAATACCAAATCGACCAGCCTATAGATGCAATCCCGAGGAGACAAAGGAATTGAAAAGGCAAGTTGAGGAATTACTAGACAAAGGATACATTCGTGAGAGCCTATGTCCTTGTGCCGTTCCTGTCTTATTGGTACCAAAAAAAATGATACGTATCGAATGTGTGTTGATTGTCGTCCAATCAACAAAATAATGGTAAAGTATCGATACCCAATTCCTAGACTTGATGATATGCTTGATGAATTATATGGTTCAATCATATTTACTAAAATTGATTTAAAAAACGGTTATCATCAAATTCGAATGAGGGAAGGGGATGAATGGAAAACAACCTTTAAAACAAAATTTGGATTGTATGAATGGTTAATTATGCCTTTCGGCCTTACTAATACACCTAGTACATTTATGAGATTAATAAATCATGTTTTAAGGCTTCATTTGGGTAAATTCGTAGTAGTTTACTTTGATGATATTTTAATTTATTCCAAGACATTAGATGAACATGTTTTCCATGTTAGAACCGTTTTGGATATTCTGCGAGCTGAAAAATTATTTGCCAACCTTGATAAATGCACATTCTGTTGTGAAAAACTAATATTCTTAGGTTTCATAGTTAGTGCTCAAGGTATTCATGTCGATGAGGACAAAGTCAAGGCAATTAAGGAGTGGCCGACTCCTAAATCGGTAACTGAGGTGAGATCTTTCCATGGTTTAGCTAGTTTTTATAGACGATTTGTGAAAGATTTCTCTACTATTGCTGCCCCATTAACAGAGGTGATAAAGAAATCAGTGGGTTTCAAATGGGGTGAAACCCAAGAAAAGTCTTTTCAGACCCTAAAAGCTAAGTTATGTTCTGCTCCTGTTCTTAAATTACCTGATTTTTCTAATACTTCTGAACTTGAGTGTGATGCTTCAGGAATTGAAATTGGCGCCATTTTAATGCAAGATAAGCAACCTATTACTTATTTTAGTGAGAAATTGAATGGTACACAATTAAACTACTCAACTTATGACAAAGAACTATTGGCATTGGTTCGTGCACTTCAACTATGGCAACATTATTTGCTGCCTAATGAGTTTTCCATACATATAGATTATGAATCCCTTAAATTGTTAAAGGGACAAGGTAAGTTGAGTAAACGGCATGCCCGATGGGTAGAATTCATTGAAACATTCCCTTATGTGATAAAATATAAAAAAGGTAAGGATAATGTAGTTGCAGATGCTTTGTCTAGACGATATGCTTTAATAACTACATTGAATGCTAAAGTTTTAGCGTTTGAACATATTAAGGAGTTATATGATGATGATGCGGATTTCGGCCATATCTATAAGAATTGTGGACATACTACTCTTGAAAAGTTTTATCTTGTAGATGGCTTTCTTTTTCGAATAAACAGGTTATGCATACCAAAGTGTTCCATGAGAGACTTATTGATTCATGAAGCCCATAGTGGAAGTTTAATGAGACATTTTGGAGTGGCCAAAACACTAGACATCTTGCAAGAACACTTCCATTGGCCACATATGAAGAAGGATGTTGAAAAGATATGTTCCAAGTGCATTACATGTAAACAAGAAAAATCTAAGGTAATGCCTCATGGCCTTTACACTCCTTTACCGATTCCTACTTCACCTTGGATAGACTTATCCATGGATTTTATTCTAGGTTTTCCTCGAACTAAGAAAAAGGAAGAGATAGCATATTTGTTGTTGTTGATAGGTTTTCAAAGATGGCACATTTTATTCCTTATCACAAGACATATGATGCTACACATGTGGCAGACATATTCTTCAAAGAGGTGGTAAGACTTCATGGCATCCCTAAAATAATTGTTTCTGACAGAGATGTCAAATTCCTTAGCCACTTTTGGAAGGTATTGTGGGGTAAGCTTGGTACGAAATTAATTTATTCTACTACATGTCACCCCTAAACTGATGGCCAAACTGAAGTAGTTAATCAAACCTTAGGAACATTATTACGATCTATTGTGGGAAAGAACATTAGAAATTGGGAAGAATGCCTACCATTTGTTGAATTTGCATATAATAGATCTTTTCATTCTACAACTGGTTATTCTCCATTTGAAATTGTTTATGGTTTTAACCCACTAACAGTACTTGATCTTACGCCATTACCACTTGAACACATTATTAATCTAGATGGCGAACAGAAAGCTGAGTTGGTGAAATCCTTACATGAGAAGGCTAGGCAACGAATAGCCAAAACAAATGACGCCAACACCAACAAAGCAAACAAAGGACGCAAATGGGTTATCTTAGAACCCAGAGATTGGGTTTGGGTCCATACGAGGAAAGAACGATTTCCTACCAAAAGAAAGACCAAGTTGGACCCAAGGGGCAATGGGCCTTTCCAAGTACTCAAGTGGATCAACGACAATGCCTATAAAATTGATCTCCCTAGTGAGTACAATGTAAGTTCTGCCTTTAATGTGGCTGACTTATCCCCATTTAATTTTTCAAATTCAAGGACGAATCTTTTTGAAGAAGGGGGGAATGATACGAGTCACAAAGGCCCAACCCAACCCAAGAACGTCATGGGCTCAAATTATCATAAGGCCCAATAACGAGATCAAAGGCCCGACAAATGCGTTCCAAACTAAATGGGACCATCCAGGAGTTCGTTAGCAAGGCCTTAGATGCATATACGAGAGAAAGAGAAAATCAAGATTCACTTTCTTGTTTTCAAGAAAATCAAGAAACCGAATCTTAGCCCAATCTTGCTGTTTGGAGCGATTTCAAGAATCAAGAAAATCAAGATTTCAAATCTTGGAAATCTTGGTCCAAGAAACCAAATCTTGCAGCCAAATTGCATTGGATCTCCGTTACGAGCCTCAACGACCCAATTTCGGTAAGAGATGGAATACAAGCCCAAGTTTTTGAAGGCAAGGCCCAATAAGATGAGTCCAAGCCCAAACAAGAAGGCAAATCATACTTACTTGAAAATCAGGCCAAATTGTCAAAGTGGCCCAATTTGTGAAGTTTTATTTTTTAAATACTTAGTTTAAATTTTTATGTAGATATTCAGTCCAAGAGGCCCAATTAAAAGCCCTTGGCCGAATTTCCATTTAAATATTAAAATAATTAGGAGTTTTTTTTATTTTTAGTTTTCTAATTAGATTAGGAAAACACTTGAGAGGCCTATATAAAGGCTTGGCCGACCATCTTGTTATTCACTTCTCAAATATATTAAAAATTTCAGATTTGTTTAAGTGCAGAATTCTCCTTGAGTTTTTCTCCAAGAATTCTCTCTTGAGTTTTCTTTAGAAGTTGTTTTAACAATCTTTTGATTGTGGGAGCCATCTTCAGCCTTCTTCTTGCCATTGATATTCCTTTGGAGGGGAGATTAGAGCCGTTTGAAAGGAGTTGTGAAATCTTTCGGGATTTCAAGGCTTCTTAGGACTTTTCTTTATTCTTTTGATGTTCATTCTTCTTTATTAAATTCTGCTTGTGCCGTTTTGTTGAATAATTTGGGATTAATTGTTCTTGTTTTGTTTCAGCCATTCCAAACTTCAAGATCTGATTCGGTACTTCCTTGGACATGAAGAAACGTTTTTTATTCGCAAAAATCCCCCTTTTCTTGCCGTCCAATCCCTGGAACTAGTGTCCATTGATTTCACAATCTGTGTTTAATTTAGTTGTTGTTTTGTGTTCTTTGATAGTTTCGGCTGATTGGAAGTTAATCTTGGGGCTTAATTTCATGTTCTTGGCTTCCAAGAACATCTATTCATAAGTGTTTTTATTCTTGGCTGTTCTTTATTGATTTGGGGATTTTTAGTTTCCAAATCTAATTGATTCTAATTAAGTTTTGCTGTTTCGTTTCAGATCCAAATGTTAGAGTTCTGGTAGGAGTTTCCCGTGACTTGGCAACTCGATCTTGGTCCACGCGCAACCCTCTATCACATTCGAAGACCAACTCAATTTTCTTCCCCTATTCTAGGTATGCCTCCGGGTCAAATTTCCCTTGAAATGGGGGAATAGTCAGCTTGATATTCTTTAAGTCGTCATCAACTCGGCCTCGTTCTCTATGACCTCAATTCCTTTGACCCCTTTGTCTTTCGCTTTGGTTTGGCGCTTGGTCACTTTCCACCTCATTGGGCTCGTAGAGGTCATCATCATGGAGTCTTGCTCGCCCTCGCTCCCGTCTTAGACCTTGAGGGGTTCTTTCTCGTTGTTCCCTTTCTTCGACTCGTTCTTGCCTCTCATTGAAAGATTCAAGCTTGTTTCGGATCATTCACTAAAATTCTCGCAAAAGAGCTTTTTGTCCTAAATCAGGAACTCCACCTTCTCCAGGTGTGACATTTCTAATCAGTTACCTTTCGGGTCTTTCCGCCATGGTTCGTTCGGGACTTCGTGACATACTATTAATCCTCACCAAAAAACCTCACGTTCACTCAAAAAGAAAAGAAAAATGTCACTCACACTCGTGTTCACACTCGTTTTGGCTTTTACCTCCACTTTAATGTGCTCACACACTCGTGCCTTTTTCTGCTCGTTTCTTCTCTTGTAATTTCGTATAAGACTCGATGAGACTTAATCTCTAGTTTAGAGGGTCAGTTGCAATGCATCTACAAGGGAAAGTAGATGTAAAGGGAATAGGTAAGCTGAAAAGAATGAATCTCAATTTTGGAAGGAATTTTGCTGATCGGGAAACAACCAATATGCACTTTGCAAAAAAAAATTAACTTCAATTTTTTTTTCAATATATTTGTAGTACAACTAACCAATAACAATATAAGACCTTGAATTAATGAATTTTTTTAAAATCTACTCCTTGATTGTTTCAAACGTCTGAACTTCTTGTTTTGGGTAGCTTTGATACCAACTGATGGGAACTAGCCTCGATTGTTTGAGTTGAGTCACTTTTTGTTGCCCGATCGTCTAACGAAGAAGTCTCGTTCGTCTTGTGTCAAAATGAAGTATCTTTGTTTTGGGATGATATTTATGGTTCAAATATGGTTTAAAGGAATAGATTATGTGCTATGGTTTGGTTAAGAAAGAAAAGAATAACATTAGGAAAGATAATAGTTCAGTTTAATGAGAAATGGAATGAATGGCTTAAAAACAAGAAAGAACCAACACTATGAATAAGTGTCGACCCGAATCTTATATGTTCTTAATGGGGAAGGATGGACGATGTTGAAGAACCTCGACCCACTATCTATCGAAGATAGGAACCTCTGTATTGAGATTTGAATGCCACACAATGAAGTGATAAGTTCGATTTGTCAAAGAGCAGAGTTGACGCCACAAACTGAATAGATAAGTCAATAGAGTCTTTGGACGAAATTGAGAGAAGAAATATCTCACAAAATATTCAATTCAATGTCAAATTGGAAAAAGTCCCTTACAAGAATTTGAATTCACCTATTTATAGTGCAAAAATAGGGTAGCCAAAAAGTCACAAATATTCACTTAATGTGCTAATTAAGAAAAACTAATTTAAAGATCAAGACTCTTGGCATTCTTGAAACAAATACCTTCTTCATTGAATTCTCTTCAATTCAGATGAATGAATATTCATGAAAGCTTGAAATTGACTCTTAAGCTGTCCCATGGCTAGCCGAAAAGACATCATCCCCTTAATGAAGATTTGAATGCTTAATTTATTCTTTTTAAAAGAACAAAACAGCAGGTAGCTAAAAAGGTTGTAGCCGAATTTAAAGAGTATAAAATGCTCTTTAAAACGTCCTTCAATGGTGTAATAACTCCCTTTGTAACAGCTACTTCATTTGTGTTCAGATAGCACTTGAAAGGTCACTTCATTTAAGTTTGTAACAGCTTTAAAATGTAACGGTTGTGAGCTGAAGAAACTCATGCATTTAAAACATTAAAATGAACTTATTAAGCAGAATAAACACTAATTAAACATATCAAACAATAAAAAAACACTTAAATAAATAAAATTTCAATAATGAATCACTTATTAATTAAACTAAAATGCCCAGCAACTCATTTATTTAAGCTAAGATGTTTAAATGCATGGTTTGAAATGCAAACTTAACTAACATGAAAGTTGCATAATTAAACTAACATGATTTAATTTAATGGTGCAAACTTAACTAAATAACTAATTTAACTAAAAAAAATTAAATGTTTTTATTCCAGCAAATTAATGCAAACTAAAGAAAGATGAATCAAGCTCATTGAGCTAAGATTGAGCTGAATTGAGCTTGAATGAGGTTGCAAGATTTGTTTGGCTTGCTGTTCCACGAGCTTTCAAGTAGTCCAGCCACAGTTTCACCCCAAACCAGATAAACCAAAGTTGTAGTTGCGTCTTTGAAATTTTTAGCCTAAGCTCGGGTAATCGGTTTTATAGGTAGCTCAAGGGAATCCTCATTAGCCTTTGGAGACCCTAAGGATTCGGGCGTATCACCCCAAGATTAGACAATAAATGCAAGATTGAATAAGACAAAATTTAACCAAGAATTCATGTGTAATTCCATACGAACAGAAAACAGAGAGTAATCACTAGCATTTTAGAAAGAAATAAGAAAGAATCAAGTGAAGAATACTATTCCTAGACAGTTTAACTGAGTCTCCCTATTCCCTCTTGTCTCACACTTAGGTCTCCTCGACAGAAGCTAGTCTGTATCAATTTTCACGTTGGCTCACCCATGAGAGGCTTAAGCTGCCACACCCGTGAAAAAGAGGATGGTCAAGAAGAAGCTCTTTCTTTTTTCTTCTCACGTCAACCTTTTATGTCCTCCTCTAACAGTACAGGTGTCCTTTCCTTAGAATTATTCTATCCTTGTACGTACAAGTTGGTTATACCAGAATGGACACCTCATGCATTTTTTGTTCTTATCCGAACAGCTGTCAGGTATGACAACTATTCTAGACACAATCTAGAATTAACTCATACAGTGACATTAATGCAAAAAGATAGAAAAATTAAAGATAAAATAGGCTAGGATTCACTGAGTTATAAAATGCAATTTACTAAGCTGAAAATGCTAAAATATATGCTAAGGATAACTAAATGGGAACAATTTAACAAATAAGTAAGGAGGAAAACATATATTCTTTCTAGTGCTATCACACCCCCAAACTTGAGTTTTTACTTGTCCTCAAGTAAAATAGAAACTAGCAAGGCTACACAAATTTTACTAAGGCAAATGATAATTCTAACAACTTGAACCCTCTAAATTTTCAATGAATGAATCACATTCAGATGAAAGAATATTGCATCGACAATTCATAAGCATGAATGAATAAGGTTGCAACTTTATCAATGCTAGAATCATGCTTCAAACACTAAGTTCTTGAGAAGTAACGATAGAGTTTAATAAACCCTGACGTGAACCGGCTCAATGTTGTAGAGTCGAGTCACTTTAGTTGCCCGATCATCGACGAGAAGATTTGATCAATATTGTATGAAAATGGAGTTTGTTGATTTATATACGAAAGTAGGCAAAGTGGGTTCAAAAAGATGTGCTTGGTATATTGAAGGATAGGTTTGGTTTAATAAAGAAATAAATTTTTACGTTGATAGATGTATGGAATGGAAGAATGAACTCAAGCTTCAAGAATGATTCAATACTATGAAAGTATCGCCCCGGGACTTATATCGCTTAAGGTGAATTAGATGAAAGATAGAAATGGACCTTGACCCGTTACCTATATAGAGGTAAGAACCAAAGGTATAAAATATGGTTGACCGCCACACCGAGAGCGTGATAAGTTCAAAGAGTCAGGTTGACACCACTAGCTAGCTAGATAAGTCAGAAAGAGACTCAACCAAAAGAAGAGAGGAGGTAACCTCACAAGAACAGAAGTTATATTAAGTTTTTAATAATCAAAATGTCTAACCTTTTTACAAAGATAAGTAAACTATTTATAGTCTACATATGATAGTCGAATGGACAAGTTTAAAGACTAATTAATTCGATATAAATGAGTTAAATTAATCTAGAAAAATAATCTTCAAGATGCATGTCTAGATTCGGCTGAATAGAGCATCAATGGTCTTCTCCTTGATTAAGCAAACATAGGCTTGAATGTTGATGAATGAATGGGAATCAATCAGCCTTGTCTAGATTCGGCCAAAGGCATAATGAGCATTGAAACAGTGGTGTTTGGCTGAATAGTGATGTGCAATAATGAGGGTCCATGAACAACCTATGTGTGTGAACCTCCAACCGAATAGCCATTTGGTGTGAACACCAAGTGTGAACAGAATTGAACTAGCCTTGGTGATACAAGCTCGTTTCTAAAGTGGTGACGAGTCGTAATGATTCCCGATCAAAATTAGGTAATGTCAGTTTAAGGAGTTTCAAGTCTTTGAGTTTCAAGGGTTAAATGTTTTGGTGAAATAAAGGTGTTCGTTAGAATCCTTATTAGCAAATAAGGACCCAGGCTTAAATCATTTCAAGGAAAAAGGAAGATAATTGATAAAGAACCGAGACCCTCTATTTAGAAAAATAGGAACCTTCGATATGTTGATGAACGCCACACGAATTGGTGATAAGTTCAAACAAATTCAGACTGACGCCACTAGTGAAGATAAGTCAATTTGAGCTTTGAAGAATTAAGAGAGTGAATTAACTCACCAAAGAAATATAATTTCATTCAAAAATTTCCAAAAGTCCCTTGACAAGAAAACTAACAACTATTTATAGCCTAATGGGTAGTAGCCGAATGGACAGATTCAAGGCTTAATAACTAAGCAAACATTGAACTAAATTCCAGCTTTAATGTAGCAAGGTTCGACTGAATGGAGACCAAGAATTAGCTTCTAATCTAAGCAAATGAATTTGGAAGTTCATTATAGCAGCTACATTCGGCTAATAGCTTAAATGGGATCATTCATTAAGTAACTCTTTCTGAAAAATTACCTGCATTAAAATGGTAACTTGAACAGCCATTTGAAGTGTGAATGGACGGTTTTGAAAGGCCCCGTGGTGTGAACATGGCTGAATCGAATGGTCTTGGTGTGAATAGTTGATGTGAAAATAATTATGCTGCTTGGAGAAGAGGATCGGCCAAGCATTGGAGATTTGAATGGCTTACTGACTCTTGGCCGAATAGATGCCTCGAAGAGTGCCCAAAATTAATCAGCTTGCATGAATTGTACCAGCTGCACATACATCTTCCCATGCATGAATCTACATGCATAAACCTAGTCAATGTATCTTCAAATTCGGCTGTACCAAAAATAAGCACATGAACTTAATTAAATTAAACCAATTCTGCTGAACTAAATTTAAAACATAATGTGGACACACTAATTAACATTGTGACAAATTAAATGATAACTAAACGAGACACATTAATTCGACTAGACATAATTAAAACATGTATTAAATTAAGACAAACTTAATGAAATCAAGACACATTTAATTCAGCTAAGACAAAGCATATTAAACACTTGTATTAATTTAGAACAAACAAATGAGCTATAGTAATAGTTAATTAAATGCTTTATTTAAATAACTAAATTTCCAGCAACCGAATTATTTAGCTGAATAAAATTCAGCTGCCCAAAAATGATAGCTATTAGGCTCGTCCATAAGCTCTTTCCTGTCACTTTTCCATATTTGATCCACTAGAGCTGAGATAGCCTTCTTAAATTGCTCGGCTTGAGCTCGTGTTATTGGGCCACTAGGCATCTTGATGGCCTCTTGTTCGATCTCCACTTGGTTCTCAGGCGAGCTCACATCACTTGGGAGACAATCAGCCAACCTTGTGAATTAAATAAGCAGCTAACTCTTGGCCGAATAATCACAGAATGCCAAAATAATCAGCCACCATTCCTTGTAGGTAACCATGCATGAATCCAGCTTGCAATGAACCTAGCCGTCCATGCACCTAGCTTTAAATGAGCCTCCACATTTGGCTGAACCTAAATGAATGACAAACACATTAAATATCAAAGTCTATTCGGCTGAACTAGAAAAATAAGCATCAAGACGTAGTAAACGATAAATTAAAAACAATTAAATAAGAACATAGCTAGTAATTAAATTTGGCTAGCTCAAAAAGATGGAAAAACAATAAATAACTGATTTGAGCTAGTTAATTCAGTCATGAGCTGTAACAAACTAAATTAATTAAAGCTAATATTTAGTTATTGTAAATAATAAAATAAACAAGCTGAAAATAGTTTAGGTTGAGGTTAAACGAGATGATTTAAGCTCAAGTGAGCTGATTGAAGCTGAAATGAGCTTGGGAAGCTGGAATTGAGCTAATGTCAGCTTGCACTAAGGTGCATGGAGTCTTCAAAAGATTAGCTCGAGCTTCTCCAATGTTAATAAGCTGATCCTCCTTCCAAAGTCTAAGAAATAAAGCTGAAACAGCTTCTTGAAGCCACTTGGATCGGACTAGGGTCATTGGTTCTTTTGGGAGCTCAATGGGTTCAAGGCTAGGACTTGGAGGAGCTTGGGACGTGGTCATGTCAAACCCCCAAGGAGTATGCAATTGTGCCGACACACTCATGCAACGACAACCTTTGGCCAGATTGACTTTTCTAATACTTGTATTGGAGTGTGCTCTCTTTAGCACTCCATACTACACCCACTTTAGAATGTCTCTAATTTATAACTATCTATACATATATAAGAAGCTGTAAAAAGTAGATTCATTCAAAATTTCAGGATTGATAACAGCCATTCGTTACTAATGCAACCTAATCCATTCATCAAAGAGTGATGCAATCGAGAACCAAGAGCTATCAAGTGCTAACGACACTTCTCTCGAGCTGCCCAAAGGACCTATTACTCGAGCTAGGGCTAAAAAGTTCAAAGATGCAATTTTAGCTTTGGTTCATTGGGTCTGCGGTGAATCCGTGGCTGGTCTACTTGAAAGCTCTTGGACCAGCAAGACGAGCAATCCGTGCACTCTACTTCAAGCTCACTCAACTCAACTTTAGCTCAACGAGCTCATTCTTAGCTCATTCAGCTCATCTTAAGCTCATTTTAGTTTGCATTTATTTTGCTAGAATAAGTATTTAATTTATCGTTAGTTAAAGTAGTTAGTTAATTAATTTAATTTAATTCTGGTCAAATAATTATTAAGTGTTTTAATTATGTTTTAATTATTTTTAGAGTCTTAAATATAAACTTTTACAAACAATTAATGAGTTGACCGAATTTTAAGTGTAGATTTTTACATTCATTTGTTACCGAATTTAATGTGTTTCATACATGATTAATTAGCTGCTTTATTTTGATGTAGGAATTTACTTTGGACGGCATGGGTGCATGCACCTTAGATTCAATGCATTTGGGCGAAACATGCATGGCACTTCAAATGAATGTTCAGCCGAAGTTGTCATCCTCCAAACAACTACATGCAGCTCATTTTAAGCATTCACACCAAAGACTTTTTTTCCAATTTTATAATATATTGAATATTTTTGTGAGAATTTTCTTCTCTCAATTTCATCCAAAGACTCCGTTGGCTTATCTACTAGTTAGTGGTGTCAACCTTGCTCTTTGCCGAACCGAACTTATCACTTTCAACCAAAGTGTGGCGTTCAACTTATACCGAGGTTCCTATCTTTGATAGATAGTGGGTCGAGGTCTTTTAACATCATCCATCTTTCACCTTAAGAATATATAAGGTTCGGGTCAACACTTACCCTTAGTGTTGGTTCTTTCTTATTTTTAAGGTAATCTGTCCATTTCCCATTAAACTGAAATTCCATACCCTTTTAACATTTTCCTTTCATTCTTAGCCGAAACAAATTACATAAACCATTTCCCTTGAACATTAATTGAACCATAGACATCTTCATTGAACGAATATTTTCTTTTGACTCAAGACGAACGAAACTTCTTCGTTAGACGACCGGGCAACGAAAGCGACTCAACTCATTCATTCGAGGCTGGTTTGCATTAGTTGGTATCAGAGCTACCTTAAAACGAGGAGTTTGGATGTTCAAAACAAGTCTGGAGTGAGTTTGTAAAAAAAATTTGAAAAAAATTTTGAAAATTCAAAGTATTGTATTGAAATTAGCTTGTTTATTTTGAGTATATTGAAAAAAACTTATATACGAAGTTAAAAAAAAGATCTTGTAAAAAGTGTACGTTGGTTGATTTCCCGATCAACAAAATCTATTCAAAATTTTATTCATCCTTCACGCCACCCCTAAATCTCATTCTTCTTTTCTTTCAAGCTTACCCATATCCAATACATCTACTTTCCTTTGTAACCCTTTGAAACCGACCCTCTAAACTGAAGATTAAGCCTTACCGAGTCTTATACGAAATTACAAGAGAAGAAACGAGAGGAAAAAGGCACGAGTGTGTGAGCACATCTGAGAGGAGGTAAAAGCCAAAAGAGTGTAAACACGAGTGTGAGTGTCGTTCTTTCTTTCTTTTCTGAGTGATCGTGAGTATTTGTGGTGAGGAATTCTTACTATGTCACAAAGTCCCGAGCGAAACATGGCGGAAAGACTCGAAAGGTAACCGGTAAGAAATGTTGTACCTGGAGGGGGAGGAGTTCCCGATTTAGGCCAACAAGCCCTCTTAAGAGAATTTCAACGAATGCTTTGAAATGAGCTTGAATCTATCAATGAAAGGCTAGATCGAGTAGAAGGAACGGAACAACGAGAAGGAACCCCTCAAGGTCCAAGACGGGAGCGAGGGCGAGCAAGACTCCCTGAAGATGATCTCTACGAGCCAAGCGAGGTGGAAAGTGACCAAGTGTCGAATCAAAGTGAGAGACAACGAGGTCAAAGGAATAGAGGTCCTAGAGAACGAGGTTAAGTTGATGATGATTTAAAGAATATTAAGCTATCCATTCCCCTATTTCAAGGGAAAGCCGATCCAGAAGCCTACCTAGAATGGGAGAAGAAAATTGAGTTGGTCTTCGAGTGTCACAACTACTCAGAGAACAAAAAGGTGTGTAGTTTTCTCGTGGATGGCGGGAGTTGTACGAATGTGGCCAGCACCTTAATGGTTGAAAAACTCGGCTTGCCAACAACTAAGCACCCTCAATCTTACAAGCTTCAATGGCTTAATGATGGAGGGGAATTGAAGGTAACTAAGCAAGTTTTGGTACCTTTTTCTATTGGTAAATATCATGATGAGGTTCTATGCAATGTGGTACCCATGCAAGTTGGTCATATGTTATTGGGTCGTCCATGGAAATTCAATCGTAAAGTCATTCATGATGGTTTCACAAACTGCTACACTTTCAAATTCGATGGGAAAAATGTAACATTAGTTCCAATGACGCCTAGACAAGTTTATGAAGATCAATTGAAACTAAGAGATTCTGTTGAAAAATTTCGAGAGGATGCGCAAAAAGAAAAGAATGAGAAAGAGAGTGAAAAACACATTGAGAAGAAAAAAGAAAAACAATTGAAAGGTGTGAGAAAAAAAATAAATCGAGTGAACAGAAAAAGAGAAAAGAAAAAGAACAAAAAAAAGATGAGTGTTTAAGCAAAAGAGAGTGATTTAGGAAATCTTACTTGATGAAGCAATCGGTTCTTGTACTTATGTACAAGGAAACTTTTTTGAATACTAACGAATTGGATCCAACTTTACCCTCTTCGATTGTTTCTCTTTTGCAGGAATTCATCCGGAAGACATTCTTAGTGGGTTGCCATCCATTCGAGGAATAGAACACCAAATTGACTTCATTCTTGGAGCGTCTATTCCAAATCATCCAGCTTATCGTACTAATCCCGAAGAGACCAAAGAATTGAAAAAACAAGTTAATGAACTTATAGAGAAGGGATATATACGAGAAGTGATAGAGGGTTGCACCTGGATCAAGATCGAGTTGTCAAGTCACGGGAAAAGTCTTACGGAAGCTTTAAATGCTTGGATCTGAAACAAAATAGCAAAGCTAATTTAGAGTCAATTAGATCTGAAATGAAAATAACCAAACAATAAAAGATCAGCCAAGAATTAAAACACTTATAGACAACTAATATTGGAAGCCAAGATCACGAAATTGAATTCAAGAAAGGTCCCAAATAGCCGAATCTAAAAAGAAGAACCCAAAAATCAGCAAATTAGATTTAAACTCAGCAGATCACGAAATCAAATAGATCTAGGGTTTAGACGGAAATAAAGAGGGGTTTTGTGAAATCAAAACATTTCTTGTTGTCCAAGGTTGGTGCCGAACAGATTCTTGAAGGTTGAACGGGGCTGGAGACGGAACAAGAAAGTGTAAACAAGTTAGATAATGAAGTCGACACAAGTAGAAAATTAAATGATTAAACAGCAAGAAAAATAAAGATAACGTCCTAAGAAGCCTTGAAATCGAGAAAGATTTCACAACTCCCTTCAAACGGCTCTAATCTCCCCTCCAAGGAAGAATAATGGCAAGAAGAAGGCTGAAGATGGCTCCCACAATCAAAAAGATTGTTAAAACTCCTTCTAAAGAAAACTCAAGAGAAAATTCTTGGAGAACTAAAAGAGAATTTTCACTCAACAAAACAAATCTGATTTCAATGTATTCTTCAAGTGTTTTCACAATGTGGCCGTCTAAGACTATTAATAGGCCATCTAACTATTTTCTGATACGAGTCACAAAGGCCCAATTCAAGCTCAAGGACGTGATGGGCTCAAATTACCACAAGGCCCAATAACGAGGTCAAAGGCCAGACAAATGCGTTCAAAACTAAATGGAACCATTTAAGAATTTATTAGCAAGGACTTAGATGCGTACACGAAGGAAAAAGAAAATTAAGATTCACTTTCTTTTTTCCAAGAAAATCAAGAAACCGAATCTTGGTCCAATTTTGCTGTTTTGAGCGATTTCAAGAATCAAGAAAATCAAGATTTCAAATCTTGGAAATCTTGGTCCAAGAAACCGAATCTTGCAACTAACGTGCATTGGATCAGTTACGAGCATCAACGAACCAATTTCGGGAGAGAACGGATTACAAGCCCAAATGCTTGAAGAAACGGCCCAATAAGATGTTCCAAGCCCAATCAAGAAATTTAAATTAGACTTAGTTAAAAATCAGGCCAAATTGTCAAAGTGGCCCAATTTTTTAAGTTTTAATTCTTTAAATACTTAGTTTTAATTTTTATACTTTATGAATAAATTTCTATGTAAAAATTCAATCCAAGAGGCCCATTTAAAGTCCTTGGCCGAATTTCCCCTTGAAAGTAAAAAGAAATTAGGTTTTTTTTAGTTTTCCTATTAGGACTAGGAAAATAGTTAGATGGCTTGGCCAGCCACCCTTAAACACATAATACTTGAAGAATACATTTAAATCAGATTTGTTTTGTTGAGTGAAAATTCTCTTTGAGTTCTCCAAGAATTTTCTCTTGAGTTTTCTTTAGATGGAGTTTTAACAATCTTTTTGATTGTGGGAGCCATCTTCAGCCTTCTTCTTGCCATTTTCCTACATTGAAGGGGAGATTAGAGCCGTTTGAAGGGAGTTGTGAAATCTTTTTTGATCTTAAGGCTTCTTAGGAGTTTTCTTTATTTTTCTTGTTATTTATTACTCTTTAAATTTTCTGCTTGTGTTGATTCATTGATTAACTTGTTTTATTCGTTCTTGTTGCGTTTCCAGCCCTATTCAATCTTCAAGAAGCTGATCGGCACCCTTCTTGGCAGCAAGAAAACGTTTTCTATTCATAATTTTCAATTGATCTTGCCGCCCAATTCTCATATCTCTTATTCAATTCGGTTTGCTGAGTTTTTGAATTAACTTGTTGTTTTGTGTTCAATTGTCAGATTCGACAGATTGGATTCTTTATTGAAGTTCAATTTCGTGTTCTTGGCTTCCAAGAATCCCCTATAAATAAGTGTGTCGATTCTTGGCTTATTGTTTATTATTTTGGGGTTTTTGTTTTAGATCTGGAATTCTAAGATTTAATTTTTTCTGTTTCATTTCAGATCTAATCGTCTAAAGCTTTCGCAGGATTTTCTCGTGACTTGACGACTCGATCTTGGTCTGCGCACAACCTCCTATCATTTGGTATCAGATTTTGGGCGCTTTGGGTGTTCTTGGTTGACTTCTAAACTGATCTCCTTTTAAAAACATTAAACAGCGGTTTTTACCAAGAAAAATTTTTGGAAAAAAATTCATTTGGGTGGGTAAACGTTTTCCAATTGGTTTGAAATTTTACATGCATATTTGTAACACTGTGACTGAATATTAAAAAATATTTCCCGCAAAAAAACCAGTATAAAAAGTCAAAAAAATTGAAAAAGATGAAATCAAATAAAAATTAAAAAAATATTCAGCGGGTTGAGTTTAGTGCCAAAACTTTCCAGATTAAATATACAATATTTAAGGACATTCTAGTTTAAATTTCGTGATTTTTGGAGATTGGGAACACCTCGAACGAAGTTGTCAAGTTACTCCGCAGTTTTTCGGGTTTTTGGGTTTCAGCAATTTTTATTGATTCTTAGCTGTAGGTTTTCATTTGTTTTGCTTTTATTCTTCCTTTACACTATCTAACACCTTATTGTTTCTTGTGTTAGTAAGATTTAAAAGTGTGCACAATTCTTCCTCGGTGCAACACAAATCAATTGGTGTCTCGTCACTTTTTGGATTCATAGTGCAAATAGGATTCTTTGGTAGTTATAGTTCATATACTTTCTAATTGATTGCTATAGACTCTACTAAAGAACTCACAAGACTGAATTCTACCTCTTTGAGAATTTGATTTTCCTTTTTGAGTGATTAACAGTGAGGTTTGTTAATTTTTTTTGAGTGTTGAGTGTTAGTTTTGCAGGTTTTAAAATAACATGTCTAGAATTGGTCAAGACGATGATGAGAATAATGACCATAATGAGGTCCTTGTAGTCCGCCGCACCCTTAACATCCAAATGAGAGATGATGTTAATAATCAAAGGACCAATATTTTCCATTCTAGGTGTTTTATAAAAGGTAACTTATGTTCACTTATTATTGATAGTGGTTGTTGTTCGAATGTAGTGAGCAGTTATTTGGTGGATTCTTTAAAGTTACCTTGTACCCTGCACCCTAAGCCGTATCACCTTCAGTGGCTTAATGAATGCTCGGAAGTTAAAGTTACGAAACAGGCCTTATCACTTGTAAGCTCGGGCATTACGAGGATGAGGTATGGTGTGATGTGGTCCCAATGCATGCGACACACTTGCTCCTTGGACGACCTTGGCAATTTGATCGTGATGTTACACAACATGGCAAGCTCAATAGATACTCTCTTGTGTTTAAAGGCCGAAAATTCACTTTTGCTCCTTTAAATCCCAATGATGTATATAAAGATCAATTAAAAATGATGAAATTTTGTGATGGGGTGAAGGAGAAAGGACAAATAAAAAAGACAAAGAGAAAAGAGGCTAGTAGTGAAAAAAGTCAAAATTTAAATGGCCCAAAGATGAGTGAATCCGCAAGTGGTAAAACTAGAGGAAAAATTTTAATTGCAACAAATAAAGATGTGTGGAGAGCCCTACTCAATAAATAGCCTTGTATCCTTGTGAGGTTTAGGCAAAACTATTTATCTCTATCTAACATTAATGAAAATTTGCCTAGCGTGTTTCAATGTCTTTTGCAGGATTATGAGGATGTTTTTAGTGAGGCCCCTAAAGGTTTACCACCTTTACATGGGATAGAACACTTCCATTGGCCACATATGAAGAAGGATGTTGAAAAGGTTCCCGAAAGACCAAAAGATAACTTTCAACTTCAATACCTTTCCGATGAAAGACGCTTTCATACAATCAACATAGGCAAGGTTGAAGATGAAATCACACTACATGAGCCAGAAAGTAAGCGAGGTAAGGAAATTTTAGCAACCTAGTCCCGTGCAGATTTGAAAATTATTGATAAAACTTTTGGTGACTTAGTTCTTAAAAGATCCCCTCATTTTGATTCGATTAATTGTTATTCTTCGATTGTGGTTGATAAAGTCATTACGAAAGGAAACGTGAGTTGTTATTCTCTTGATTTGCCTTGTGTAAAATCCGTGAATTTGTACAAACCCGTTTTAGAGAATAAAAAAAGTTTTGAATGTATGTTGGTATGTATTCGAAAATCGTCATTGTTTAACTTGATTGGTTTAATGAAATCTTTGTTACACTTTGGCATGACTAATCAAAATCAAGTTTTTAAACCCGGAATCTGTTTTGGTATATTTTGTTGGAAAATCAAGCATCATCTATTGTGTGCAAATACATTCTATTGTTTTGATACTTGGTTTTTGAATAAGGAAACGAAATTTTCCAAAAAAAAAATTCAATTTATATTCGTGCTTTAAAAAGGTTCTATGGTTATACATAAAGTTTGAGTTCCATTTGACAAAGGTTAACTCAACAACGGAGCTTCGACTACACTATGCCCCCGATGAGCGAAGGTTTGTGTTAAATGGAATAGGTAAAATCGACCCTTATTCTTCTGCTTATAAAGGTAAGATGCTTGAAACTTTTGAAACACCTTTGTACTCCTCGGATATTGACAAAGATCGAGTTGATGATTTCATTTTTGTAAAACACTTAGATCGAAACGTGCTTGACTGTCCTATTTTATTTATTGATGATCTATTTGTTTTGATGGTTAATAAAAAGATTATTGTTTTTTATAATTTTTATGATGCGTGTGTGAGTGAATCTATAGTCCGTCGATTAATGCATGGTATGATTATGCAACTCTGTGAACCATGTGAACCTTTTCAAATACCTACTTGTGACGATTAAATTTACCATTTGATTTATTACTCGTGATTTATTCATGGTTTGTGGAAACAATTTAAGATGATTGAATGCCTTAAAACATGTCCATCTTTGTTTCAAATATTTGACGAGGCATTGGCCTGTAAGTTAGCTTATTTGCATGGTTATCTGAATCTGTCCATTCGCATGCGTTATACTTGTTTTGTTATGCTTATGATTGGACTACAAGTTTGTTTGCGTTGCTATTTACTATCTCATGGCTATTCTTTTCAGTGGAATCAATTGCCATTAGTGCCGATCGATCGAGGAAAGTCGAGTCCATTTGATTTTTCAGATTCGAGGATGAATCTTTTTGAGGAAGGGGGAATGATACGAGTCACAAAGGCCCAATTCAAGCTCAAGGACGTGATGGGCTCAAATTACCACAAGGCCCAATAACGAGGTCAAAGGCCAGACAAATGCATTCAAAACTAAATGGAACCATTCAAGAATTTATTAGCAAGGACTTAGATGCGTACACGAAGGAAAAAGAAAATTAAGATTCACTTTCTTTTTTTCAAGAAAATCAAGAAACCGAATCTTGGTCAATTTTGCTGTTTTGAGCGATTTCAAGAATCAAGAAAATCAAGATTTCAAATCTTGAAAATCTTGGTCCAAGAAACCGAATCTTGCAGCTAACGTGCATTGGATCAGTTACGAGCATCAACGAACCAATTTCGGGAGAGAACGGATTACAAGCCCAAATGCTTGAAGAAACGACCCAATAAGATGTTCCAAGCCCAATCAAGAAATTTAAATTAGACTTAGTTGAAAATCAGGCCAAATTGTCAAAGTGGCACAATTTGTTAAGTTTTAATTCTTTAAATTCTTTGTTTTAATTTTTAGACTTTATGAATAAATTTCTATGGAAAAATTCAATCCAAGAGGCCCATTTAAAGTCCTTGGTTGAATTTCCCCTTGAAAGTAAAAAAGAATTAGGTTTGTTTTTAGTTTTCGTATTAGGACTAGGAAAATAGTTAGAAGGCCTATATGTATGGCTTGGCCAGCCACCCTTATACACATTATACTTTAATAATACATTGAAATCAGATTTGTTTTGTTGAGTGAAAATTCTCCTTGAGTTCTCCAAGAATTTTCTCTTGAGTTTTCTTTAGAAGGAGTTTTAACAATCTTTTCGATTGTGGGAGCCAGCTTCAGCCTTCTTTTCCCATTGTTCTTTATTGGAGTGAAGATTAGAGCCGTTTGAAGGGAGTTGTGAAATCTTTCGGGATTTCAAGGCTTCTTAGGACTTTCTTTATTTTCTTGTTGTTCGTTCTTCTTTATTAATTTCTGCTTGTGCTGATTTATTGATTAACTTGGGATTAATTGTTCTTCTGTCATTTCAGGCATTCTAAACTTTAAGATCTGATTCGGCTTCGTTCTTAGGCATCAAGAAATGTTCTTCATTTATAATTTCTAGATTTCTTGTCGCCCAAGTATTTCTTATTCTATTCGATTTAGGTTTCTTGATCTGACAAGTTTAGTTCTCTGTTTTCTGTTTTCATTGTAGCCAATTTGTTTATAGATCTCGTAGGACTTTCCCGTGACTTGACGACTCGATCTTGGTTCGAGCGTAACCCCCTATCAATTTGCTAATCTTATTAGAAAACTAAAAAGAAAGCCTAATTATTAAATTTAGAGGGAAAAATTCGGCCAAGGCATTTAATGGGCTGCTTGGGCTAAATTGTTTTACATAGGCATTAATCATAAAGTCTAAAAATTAAACTAGGTATTTAAAGAATTAAAATTTTACAAATTGGGCCACCTTGACAATTTGGCCTGATTTTCAATTAAGTCTCATTTAACTTTCTTGATTAGGCTTGGAACATCTTATTGGGCCTTGCCTTCAAGAACTTGGGCTTGTAGTTTGTTTCCTACCGAAATTGGATCGTTGATGCTCATAACAGAGATCCAATGTGCCTTAGCTGCAAGATTCGGTTTCTTGGACCAAGATTTCAAAGATTTGAAATCTTGATTTTCTTGATTCTTGAAATCGCTCCATACAGCAAAATTGGACCAAGATTCAGTTTCTTGATTTTCTTGAAAACAAGAAAGTGAATCTTGATTTTCTTTTTCCTTTGCGTACACATCTAAGGCCTTGCTAATAAATTCTTGAATGGTTCCATTTAGTTTTGAACGCATTTGTCTGGCCTTTGACCTCGTTATTGGGCCTTATGGTAATTTGAGCCCGTCACGTTCTTGAGCTTGAGTTGGGCCTTTGTAACTCGTATCAAGAAGGCCTCAGCTCTTGCGTTGTACCAGTATTATTGGTGCCAAAGAAGGACGGAACATGGCTTATGTACGGAGATTGTCGCGCGGTGAATAAGATAACTATCAAATACCGACACTCGATACCACAACTAGATGACATGCTAGATGAATTGAGTGGTGCGCAATTGTTTTCCAAAATTGATCTCAAGAGCGGATACCACCAAATCCGAATGCGTGAAGGGGATGAGTGGAAAACTGCCTTTAAGATGAAGCATGGACTATACGAATGGCTGGTCATGCCATTCAGACTCACCAATGCACCCAGCACATTCATGCGATTGAGGAATCATGTCCTTCATTCCTTTATGGGAAAATTTTGTGTTGTTTATTTTGATGACATACTTGTTTATAGAAAATCTTTAGAATCTTTGTGATAGGGGGTTGCGTGCAGACCAAGATTGAGTTGCCAAGTCACGAGAAAACTCCTAAGAAAACTTTAGACAATCGGATCTGAAACGAAACAGAAAGATCAAACTTAGAACTAAAAGATCTGAAGTAAAAAACCCAAAATAATAAAGAATCAGCCTAGAATTGAAAAACTTATTAATAAAGAATCTTGGAAACCAAGAACACGAAATTAAGCTTCAAGAAAGACTTCAATCAGCCGAATCTGTCAAGTAAACACAAAAGAGAAACAAAACAAACTCAGCAAATCACAAAATCAGATTAAATTACATCTAGGGTTTGGACGACAAGAAAGAGGGGTTTTGCGAATCAAAACATTTCTTATTGTCCAAAGTTGATGCCAAACAGATTCTTGAAGGTTGAACGAGGCTGGAGATGCAACAAGAGAGTTTAAACAAGTTAGATAATGAAATCAACACAAGCAGAAAATTAAAAGATTGAACAGCAAGAAAAATAAAGATAAAGTCCTAAGAAGCCTTGAAATCAAGAAAGGTTTCAGAACCCCCTTCAAACGAATCTAATCTCCCCTCCAATGAAGAACAATGGCAAGAAGAAGGCTGAAGATGGCTCCCACAATCAAAAAGATTGTTAAAACTCCTTCTAAAGAAAACTCAAGAGAAAATTCTTGGAGAACTCAAAGAGAATTTTCACTCAACAAAACAAATCTGATTTCAATGTATTCTTCAAGTATAATTACAAGGTGGCCTGCTAACTATTTTCCTAATCTTATTAGAAAATTTTAAAAAAACCTAGTTATTAAATTTAGAGGGAAAAATTCGGCCAAGGCATTTAATGGGCTGCTTGGGCTGAATTTTTTTACATAGGCATTAATCATAAAGTCTAAAAATTAAACTAGGTATTTAAAGAATTAAAATTTTACAAATTGGGCCACTTTGACAATTTGGCCTGATTTTCAACTAAGTCTCATTTAACTTTCATTGGGCTTGGAACATCTTATTAGGCCTTGCCTTCAAGAACTTGGGCTTGTAGTCTGTTTCCTACCGAAATTGGTTCGTTGATGCTCGTAACGGAGATCCAATGCGCCTTTGCTGCAAGATTCGGTTTCTTGGACCAAGATTTCCAAGATTTGAAATCTTGATTTTCGTGATTCTTGAAATCGCTCCAAACAGCAAAATTGGACCAAGATTCGGTTTCTTGATTTTCTTGAAAACAAGAAAGTGAATCTTGATTTTCTTTTTCCTTCGTGTACGCATCTAAGGCCTTGCTAATAAATTCTTGAATGGTTCCATTTAGTTTTGAACACATTTTTTTGGCCTTTGACCTCGTTATTGGGCCTTGTGGTAATTTGAGCATCACGTCCTTGAGCTTGAATTGGGCCTTTGTGACTCGTATCACTTTGTATGCTAATATTAAGAAATGTACCTTTTGCACTAACAAGATTATTTTCTTAGGTTTCGTGGTCAGCTCGTAGGGATTGGAGGTTTACCAAGACAAGGTGAAAGTAATTAGAGGAGCTTCCACGGATGGGCAAGCTTCTATCAGTGATTCATTCCAAATTTTAGCACGTTGGCAGCACCTCTAACTAGCATGATTAAAAAATCTTCTGCCTTTTATTGGAATGAAGAACAAGAAAAATCTTTTATTGCTATTAAATCTTGTTTAACTAACGCCCCATTGCTTGTGTTGCCTGACTTTACTAAAATGTTTGAAGTTGAATGTGATGCCTCAGGTGTTGGAATTGCAGCAGTTCTAACGCATGATGGAAGGCCCGTGGCTTATTTTAGTGAGAAGTTAAATGGAGCCGTTCTTAACTATCCGACGTATGACAAGGAAATGTACACTCTAATTCGAGCTCTCGAGACTTGGCAGCACTATTTATGGCCAAAAGAGTATGTAATCCACTCGGATCATGAGGCGTTGAAACTTATGAAGGGTCAAGCAAAACTGAACAAACGATAAGCCAAATGGGTAGAGTATTTAGAATCTTTTCCTTATACCATCAAATACCATCGATATACCTTGTTATAACATCTAGATTCAAAGTTGCTCGGATTTACCTTTTTAAAGGAAATGTATGTTGATGATGCTGATTTTGGCACTATTTACAAATCTTGTGAAAACAAAGCTGTTGATAAGTATTTCAGGTTTGACGAATTTCTTTTCCGCGAAGGCAAGCTTTGTGTTCCGCAAAGCTCAATACGGAAATTGTTGGTGATTGAGGCACATGGTGGTGGACTCATGGGCCATTTCGAGGTGGCCAAGACGTTGTCAATCCTCCATGAACATTTCTTTTGGCCTGGAATGAGAAAAGATGTTGAGCATGTTTGTAGCCAATGTATCACCTACAAGAAGGCCAAGTCCAAAATTAATCCACATGGACTCTACAAACTATTGCCCATATCTAACGCACCATGGGTCGATCTTTTATGGATTTTGTCCTAGGTCTTCCAAGAACTAAAACGGGGAAGGTGATAGGGTGTTACGTACGGACTAAGATCGAGTTGTCAAGTCACGAGAAACTCCTACGAAAACTCTAAACGCTTGGATCTAAAACGAAAACAGAAAATTCAGCTTAGAATCAATTAGATCTGAAACGAAAATGCCCAAATCAATAAAAGATCAGCCAAGAATTAAAAACACTTTGGAATAGCTAATCATGGAAGTCAAGAACACTGAATTGAATTCAAGATAGGTTCCAAACAGTCGAATCTAAAAAGAAGAACACAAAACAGCAAGTTAATTTCAAAAAAACTCAGCAGATCATGAAATCAATTAGATCTAGGGTTTGGACGGAAAAAAGAGGGGTTTTGGGAAATCAAAATGTTTCTTGTTGTCCAAGGTTGATGCTGAATAGATTCTTGAAGGTTGAACGGGGCTAGAGACGCAACAAGAGAGTTTAAACAAGTTAGATAATGAAATCGACACTAGTAGAAAATTAAAAAGATTGAATAGCAAGAATAATAAAGATAAAGTCCTAAGAAGCCTTAAAATCGAGAAAGACTTCACAACTCCCTTCAAACGACTCTAATCTCCCCTCCAATAAAGAACAATGGCAAGAAGAAGGCTGAAGATTTATCCCACAATAAAAAAGATTGTTAAAACTCCTTCTAAAGAAAACTCAAGAGAAAATTCTTGGAGAACTAAAAGAGAATTTTCACTCAACAAAAAAAATCTAATTTCAATGTATTCTTCAAGTATAATGTGTATAAGGGTGGCTGGCCAAGCAATACATATAGGCCTTCTAACTATTTTCCTAGTCCTAATAGGAAAACTAAAAAAAACCTAATTTTTTTTACTTTCAAGGGGAAATTTAGCCAAGGACTTTAAATGGGCCTCTTGGACTGAATTTTTACATAGAAATTTATTCATAAAGTCTAAAAATTAAAACTAAGTATTTAAAGAACTAAAACTTAACAAATTGGGCCACTTTGACAATTTGGCCTGATTTTCAACTAAGTCTAATTTAAATTTCTTGATTGGGCTTGGAACATCTTATTGGGTCGTTTCTTCAAGCATTTGGGCTTGTAATTCGTTCTCCCCCGAAATTGGTTCATTGATGCTCGTAACTGAGATCCAATGTGCCTTAGCTGCAAGATTCGGTTTCTTGGACCAAGATTTCCAAGATTTGAAATCTTGATTTTCTTGATTCTTGAAATCGCTCAAAACAGCAAAATTGGACCAAGATTCGGTTTCTTGATTTTCTTGAAAACAAGAAAGTGAATCTTGATTTTCTTTTTCCTTCGTGTACGCATCTAAGGCCTTGCTAATAAATTCTTGAATGGTTCCATTTAGTTTTGAATGCATTTGCCTGGCCTTTGACCTCGTTATTGGGCCTTGTGGTAATTTGAGCCCATCACGTCCTTGAGCTTGAATTTGGCCTTTGTAACTCGTATTAGAAGGATTCTATCTTTGTTGTCGTAGATAGATTTTCCAAAATGTCACATTTCAGAGCTTGCTCTAAAACTGACGATGCTATTCATATTGTCAATTTGTTTTTTAGGGAGGTTGTACGACTTCATGGAATTCTGAAAACAATCGTATCCGATCGAGACACGAAGTTCCTAAGTCATTTTTGGAGGTCAGTATGGGGAAAATTAGGAATGAAGCTATTGTTTTCTACAACCTGTCATCCCCAAACGGATGGCCAAACAGAGGTTGTGAACCGCGTGTTATCCAGCTTATTGCGAGCTATTATTTGAAAGAATCTCAAATCATGGAAGGAGTGCCTACCGCATGTGGAATTCGCTTACAATAGATCTGTCCATTCTGCCACTAAACACACCCCGTTTGAGATTGTTTACGGGTTTAATCTTCTAACCTCGCTGGATTTGCTTCCCTTGCCTAATGATCAGCTCATACATGCCGATGCTAAGCGAAAAGCTGATTATGTGAAGCAACTTCACCAAAAGGTGAAGGCATTTTGAAGCTCGAATCGAACAATATATGCAAGCTGCAAATAAAGGAAGAAACCAAATAGTGTTCGAACCTGGAGATTGGCTTTGGGTCCATATGAGGAAGGAACGATTCCCGGCCCAACGAAGGTCAAAGGTATTACTAAGAGGAGACGGTCCCTTTTAAGTGTTGGAACGAATTAATGAAAATTCCTACAAGCTTGATCTTCCAGGTGATTATAACATTAGCGCAAGTTTTAATGTGGCTGATTTATCTCCATTTGATGTGGGTAGCGATTTGGGGACAAATCGCCTCGAAGAAGGAGGGAATGATGCAATTGAGACCCAAGAGCTATCAAGTGCTAACAACAATTCTCTCGAGCTGCCCAAAGGACCTATTACTCGAGCTAGGGCTAAGAAGTTCAAAGATGCAATTTCAGCTTTGGTTGATCGGGTTTGGGTTGAATCCATGGCTGGTCTACTTGAAAGCTCTTGGATCAGCAAGACGAGGAATCCGTGCACTCTACTTCAAGCTCACTCAGCTCAACTTTAGCTCAACGAGCTCATTCTTAGCTCATTCAGCTCATCTTAAGCTCATTTTAGTTTGTATTTATTTTGCTGGAATAAGTATTTAATTTATCGTTAGTTAAAGTAGTTAAGTTAATTAATTTAATTTAATTCCGGCCAAATAATTATTAAGTGTTTTAATTATGTTTTAATTATTTTTAGAGTCTTAAATATAAACTCATACAAACAATTAATGAGTTGACCGAATTTTAAGTGTAGATTTTTACATTCATTTGCTGTCGAATTTAATGTGTTTGATACATGATTAATTAGCTGCTTTATTTTGATACAGGAATTTACTTTGGACGGCATGGGTGCATGCACCTTAGATTCAATGCATTTGGGTGAAACATGCATGGCACTCCAAATGAATGTTCAGCCGAATTTGTCATCCTTCAAACAACTACATGCAGCTCATTTTAAGCATCCACACCAAAGAATTTTTGCCAATTTTATAATATATTGAATATTTTTGTGAGAATTTTCTTCTCTCAATTTCGTCCAAAGACTCCGTTGGCTTATCTACTAGTTAGTGGCGTCAACCCTGCTCATTGCCAAACTGAACTTATCACTTTCAACCAAAGTGTGGTATTCAACTTATATCGAGGTTCCTATCTTTGATAGTTAGTGAGTCGAGGTCTTTTAACATCATCCATCTTTCACCTTAAGAACATATAAGATTCGGATCAACACTTACCCTTAGTGTTGGTTCTTTCTTATTTTTAAGCCAATCTGTCCATTTCCCATTAAACTGAAATCCCATACCCTTTTAACATTTTCCTTTCTTTTTTAACCGAAACAAATTACATAAACCATTTTTGTAACGAGTCACAAAGGCCCAATTCAAGCTCAAGGACTTGATGGGCTCAAATTACCACAAGGCCCAATAACGAGGTCAAAGGCCAGACAAATGCGTTCAAAACTAAATGGAACCATTCAAGAGTTTATTAGCAAGGCCTTAGATGTGTACACGAAGGAAAAAGAAAATCAAGATTCACTTTCTTGTTTTCAAGAAAATCAAGACACCGAATCTTGGTCCAATTTTGCTGTTTTGAGCGAATTCAAGAATCAAGAAAATCAAGATTTCAAATCTTGGAAATCTTGGTCCAGGAAACCGAATCTTGCAGCTAAGGCGCATTGGATCTCAGTTACGAGCATCAACGAACCAATTTCGGGAGAGAATGGATTACAAGGTCAAATGCTTGAAGAAACGGCCCAATAAGATGTTCCAAGCCCAATCAAGAAATTTAAATTAGACTTAGTTAAAAATCAGGCCAAATTGTCAAAGTGGCCCAATTTTTTAAGTTTTAATTCTTTAAATACTTAGTTTTAATTTTTAGACTTTATGAATAAATTTCTATGTAAAAATTCAGTCCAAGAGGCCCATTTAAAGTCCTTGGCTGAATTTCCCCTTGAAAGTAAAAAGAAATTAGGTTTTTTTTTAGTTTTCCTATTAGGACTAGGAAAATAGTTAGATGGCTTGGCCAGCCACCCTTAAACACATAATACTTGAAGAATACATTGAAATCAGATTTGTTTTGTTGAGTGAAAATTCTCTTTGAGTTCTCCAAGAATTTTCTCTTGAGTTTTCTTTAGATGGAGTTTTAACAATCTTTTTGATTGTGGGAGCCATCTTCAACCTTCTTCTTGCCATTTTCCTACATTGAAGGGGAGATTAGAGCCGTTTGAAGGGAGTTGTGAAATCTTTTTTGATCTCAAGGCTTCTTAGGAGTTTTCTTTATTTTTCTTGTTATTTATTACTCTTTAAATTTTCTGCTTGTGTTGATTCATTGATTAACTTGTTTTATTCGTTCTTGTTGCGTTTCCAGCCCTATTCAATCTTCAAGAAGCTGATCGGCACCCTTCTTGGCAGCAAGAAACGTTTTCTATTCATAATTTTCAATTGATCTTGCCGCCCAATTATCATATCTCTTATTCAATTCGGTTTGCTGAGTTTTTGAATTAACTTGTTGTTTTGTGTTCAATTGTCAGATTCGACAGATTGGATTCTTTATTGAAGTTCAATTTCGTGTTCTCGGCTTCCAAGAATCCCTATAAATAAGTGTGTCGATTCTTGGCTGATTGTTTATTATTTTGGGGTTTTTGTTTTAGATCTGGAATTCTAAGATTTAATTTTTTCTGTTTCATTTCAGATCTAATCGTCTAAAGCTTTCGCAGGATTTTCTCGTGACTTGACGACTCGATCTTGGTCTGTGCACAACCTCCTATCATTTGGTATCAGATTTTGGGCGCTTTGGGTGTTCTTGGTTGACTTCTAAACTGATCTCCTTTTAAAAACATTAAACAGCGGTTTTTACCCAGAAAAATTTTTGAAAAAAAAATCATTTAGGTGGGTAAACTTTTTCTAATTGGTTTGAAATTTTACATGCATATTTGTAACACTGTGACTGAACATTAAAAAATATTTCCCGCAAAAAAACCAGTATAAAAAGTCAAAAAAATTGAAAAAGATGAAATCAAATAAAAATTAAAAAAATATTCAGGGGGTTGAGTTTAGTGCCAAAACTTTCCAAATGAAATATACAATATTTAAGGACATTCTAGTTTAAATTTCGTGATTTTTGGAGATTGGGAACACCTCGAACGAAGTTGTCAAGTTACTCCGCAGTTTTTCGGGTTTTGGGTTTCAGCAATTTTTATTGATTCTTAGCTGTAGGTTTTCATTTGTTTTGCTTTTATTCTTCCTTTACACTATCTAACACCTTATTGTTTCTTGTGTTAGTAAGATTTAAAAGTGTGCACAATTCTTCCTCGGTGCAACACAAATCAATTGGTGTCTCGTCACTTTTTGGATTCATAGTGCAAATAGGATTCTTTGGTAGTTATAGTTCATATACTTTCTAATTGATTGCTATAGACTCTACTAAAGAACTCACAAGACTGAATTCTACCTCTTTGAGAATTTGATTTTCCTTTTTGAGTGATTAACAGTGAGGTTTGTTAATTTTTTTTCGAGTGTTGAGTGTTAGTTTTGCAGGTTTTAAAATAACATGTCTAGAATTGGTCAAGACGATGATGAGAATAATGACCATAATGAGGTCCTTGTAGTCCGCCGCACCCTTAACATCCAAATGAGAGATGATGTTAATAATCAAAGGACCAATATTTTCCATTCTAGGTGTTTTATAAAAGGTAACTTATGTTCACTTATTATTGATAGTGGTTGTTGTTCGAATGTAGTGAGCAGTTATTTGGTGGATTCTTTAAAGTTACCTTGTACCCTGCACCTTAAGCCGTATCACCTTTAGTGGCTTAATGAATGCTCGGAAGTTAAAGTTACGAAACAGGCCTTATCACTTGTAAGCTCGGGCATTACGAGGATGAGGTATGGTGTGATGTGGTCCCAATGCATGCGACACACTTGCTCCTTGGACGACCTTGGCAATTTGATCGTGATGTTACACAACATGGCAAGCTCAATAGATACTCTCTTGTGTTTAAAGGCCAAAAATTCACTTTTGCTCCTTTAAATCCCAATGATGTATATAAAGATCAATTAAAAATGATGAAATTTTGTGAGGGGGTGAAGGAGAAAGGACAAATAAAAAAGACAGAGAGAAAAGAGGCTAGTAGTGAAAAAAGTCAAAATTTAAATGGCCCAAAGATGAGTGAATCCGCAAGTGGTAAAACTAGAGGAAAAATTTTAATTGCAGCAAATAAAGATGTGTGGAGAGCCCTACTCAATAAATAGCCTTGTATCCTTGTGAGGTTTAGGCAAAACTATTTATCTCTATCTAACATTAATGAAAATTTGCCTAGCGTGTTTCAATGTCTTTTGTAGGATTATGAGGATGTTTTTAGTAAGGCCCCTAAAGGTTTACCACCTTTACGTGGGATAGAACACTTCCATTGGCCACATATGAAGAAGGATGTTGAAAAGGTTCCCGAAAGACCAAAAGATAACTTTCAACTTCAATACCTTTCCGATGAAAGACACTTTCATACGATCAACATAGGCAAGGTTGAAGATGAAATCACACTACATGAGCCAGAAAGTAAGCGAGGTAAGGAAATTTTAGCAACCTAGTCCCGTGCAGATTTGAAAATTATTGATAAAACTTTTGGTGACTTAGTTCTTAAAAGATCCCCTCATTTTGATTCGATTAATTGTTATTCTTCGATTGTGGTTGATAAAGTCATTACGAAAGGAAACGTGAGTTGTTATTCTCTTGATTTGCCTTGTGTAAAATCCGTGAATTTGTACAAACCCGTTTTGGAGAATAAAAAAAGTTTTGAATGTATGTTGGTATGTATTCGAAAATCGTCATTGTTTAACTTGATTGGTTTAATGAAATCTTTGTTACACTTCGGCATGACTAATCAAAATCAAGTTTTTAAACCTGGAATCTGTTTTGGTATATTTTGTTGGAAAATCAAGCATCAAAACAGCAAAATTGGACCAAGATTCGGTTTCTTGATTTTCTTGAAAACAAGAAAGTGAATCTTGATTTTCTTTTTCCTTCGTGTACGTATCTAAGGCCTTGCTAATAAATTCTTGAATGGTTCCATTTAGTTTTGAATGCATTTGTCTGGCCTTTGACCTCATTATTGGGCCTTGTGGTAATTTGGGCCCATCACGTCCTTGAGCTTGAATTGGGCCTTTGTGACTCGTATCATTCCCCCTTCCTCAAAAAGATTTGTCCTCGAATCTGAAAAATCAAATGGACTCGACTTTCCTCGATCGAACGGGACTAATGGCAATTGAGTCGACTGAAAAGAATAGCCATGAGTTAGTAAATAACAACGCAAACAAACTTGTAGTCCAACCATAAGCATAACAAAACAAGTATAACGCATGCGAATGGACAGATTCAGATAACCATGCAAATAAGCTAATTTACTCGCCAATGCCTCGTCAAATATTCGAAACAAAGATGGACATGTTTTAAGGCATTCAATCATCTCAAATTGTTTCCACAAACCATGAATAAATCGTGAGTAATAAATCAAATGGTAAACGTAATCATCACAAGTAGGTATTTGAAAAGGTTCACACAGTTCATAGAGTTGCACAATCATACCATGCATTAATCGACGGACTATAGATTCACTCACACATGCATCATAAAAATTATCAAGAACAATAATCTTTTTATCAACCATCAAAACAGATAGATCATCAATAAATAAAATAGGACAGTCAAGCACATTTCGATCTAAGTGTTTTACAAAAATTAAATCATCAACACGATCTTTGTCACTATCCGAGGAGTACAAAAGTGTTTCAAAAGTTTAAAGCATCTTACCTTTATAAGCAGAAGAATAAGGGTCGATTTTACCTTTTCCATTTAATACAAACCTTCGCTCATCGGGGGCATAGTGTAGTCGAAGCTCTGTTGTTGAGTTAACCTTTGTCAAATGGAACTCAAACTTCATGTACAACCACAGAAACTGTTTAAGGCACGAATATAAATTGAAAACAAATTTGGAAAATTTTGTTACCTTTTTCAAAAACCAAGTATCAGAACAATAGAAAGTATTTGCACAGAATAGATGATGCTTGATTTTCCAACAAAATATACCAAAACAGATTCCGGGTTTAAAAACTTGATTTTGATTAGTCATGCCGAAGTGTAACAAAGATTTCATTAAACCAATCAAGTTAAACCATGAGGATTTTTGCATACATACCAACATACATTCAAAACTTTTTTTATTCACCAAAACAGATTTGCACAAATTCGCGGATTTTACACAAGGCAAATCAAGAGAATAACAACTAACGCTTCCTTTCGTAATGACTTTATCAACCACAATCAAAGAATAAAAATTAATCGGATCAAAATGAAGGGATCTTTTAAGAACTAAGTCACCAAAAGTTTTATCAATAATTTTCAAATCTGCACGGGACTCGGTTGCTAAAATTTCCTTACCTCGCTTACCTTCGGGCTCATGTAGTGTGATTTCATCTTTGCCTATGTTGATCGTATGAAAAAGTCTTTCATTTGAGAGGTATTGAAGTTGAAAGTTATCTTTCAATATTTCAGGAACCTGAAAAGTAGCAACACAAGAAAAATTCATATCTTGGTTAGTGGGAACATTCCTCACTACCCTTTCCTCGTCTTTTTCTTTTGTTTCTTTTTTTCGTCTCTCAATCTCATTCCATATTAGCTCATTTTCTCGCATCAACATCTCTTGCCTCTCTTTTCTTTTTATTTCTTTTTGTGCCTTCCTTTCATTACAAGATAGAGATGCTACAAATGAATCAGAATGTAATGACTCTCGTTGGGTATGTACGGAATGACTTTCATACGAACAATGATCCCCTTGGAAAACTTCACTCTCGAAACTTGCTTTGCATCGTCTTGAATTCCTCATTGAATAGGAGTCATGATATGAATCTCTTCTCGAATATTCGTTGGATGTTCGTCTTCTTGGCACTCTCATTTCTGCCTTTTCACTTAAGTTAAGTTGTCCTCGTTGGGCTCTTTTCTCCACTCGCATCTCATTGATAGTAGCACTCAATGTTCGAAGTATGGCAGCCCATTCGTCTAACTGTTGTTGGATCATTTTAAATTTATCATGGACATCATTATCGTCATCATCAACTTTTACCAACTCTAGACATTTTTTTCTTTTTTTCAAAAACCTGCAAAACAAACACTCAACACTCAAAAAGGAAAATTAGCAAACCTCACCGTTAATCACTCAAAAAGGAAAATCAAATTGTCAAAGAGGTAGAATTTAGTCTTGTGAGTTCTTTAGTAGAGTCTATATCAATCAATTAGAAAGTGTATGAACCGAAACTACCAAAGAATCCTAATTTGCACTAGGAGTCCAAAAATAACGAGACACCAATTGATTTGTGTCGCACCGAGGAAGAATTGTGCACACTTTTAAATCCTACTAACACAAGAAATAAGAAGGTGTTAGATATTCTAAAGGAATAATAAAGGCAAAACAAATGAAAACCTACAGCTAAGAATCAATAAAAATTGATGAAACCCAAAAACTCGAAAAACTGCGGAGTAACTTGACAACTTCGTTAGAGGTGTTCCCGATCTCCAAAAATCACGAAATTTAAACTGTAATGTCCTTAAATATTTTATATTGGATCTGAAAAGTTTCGGCACTAAACTCAACCAGCTGAATATTTTTTAATATTTCTTTATTATGTATTTTTTAATTTTTTTGACTTTTTCTACTGATTTTTTACGGGAAATATTTTTTAATAATCTATCACAGTGGCACAAATATTCATATAAAATTTAAGACCAATCGGACAACGTTTACCCACTCAAATTATTTTTTTCCAAAACCTTTTCTGGGTAAAAACTGTTGTTTAATGTTTTTAAAAGGAGATCAGTTTAGAAATCAACCAAAAACACTCAAAACCGCCAAAATCTGATACCAAATCATAGAGGGTTGCGCGTGGATCAAGATCAAGTTGCCAAGTCACGGAAAAGTCCTACGAGATCTATAAACAAATTGGCTGCAACGAAAACAGAAAACAGAGAACTAAACTTGTCAGATCAAGAAACCCAAATCGAATAGAATAAGAAATACTTGGGCGGCAAGAAATCTGGAAATTATGAATGAAGAACGTTTCTTGATGCCTCAGGCCAAATCAGATCTTGAAGTTTGGAAAGGCTGAAATGCAACAAGAAGAATTAAACCCAAGTTAATCAATAAATCAGCACAAACAGAAATTAATAAAGAAGAATGAATAGCAAGAAAATAAAGAAAGTCCTAAGAAGCCTTGAAATCGATAAAGATTTCACAACTCCCTTCAAACGGCTCTAATCTCCCCTCCAATGAAGAACAAAGGCAAGAAGAAGGCTGAAGATGGCTCCCACAATCAAAAAGATTGTTAAAACTCCTTCTAAAGAAAACTTAAGAGAAAATTCTTGTAGAACTCAAAGAGAATTTTCACTCAACAAAACAAATCTGATTTCAATGTATTCTTCAAGTGTAATATGTATAAGGGTGGCTGGCCAAGCCACACCTATAGGCCTTCTAACTATTTTCCTAGTCCTAATAGGAAAACTAAAAAAAAAACCTAATTTTTTTTTACTTTCAAGGGGAAATTCGGCTAAGGACTTTAAATGGGCCGCTTGGACTGAATTTTTACATAGAAATTTATTCATAAAGTCTAAAAGTAAAAACTAAGTATTTAAAGAATTAAAACTTAACAAATTGGGCCACTTTGACAATTTGACCTGATTTTCAAGTAAGTCTAATTTAAATTTCTTGATTGGGCTTGGAACATCTTATTGGGCCGTTTCTTTAAGCATTTGGGCTTGTAAGCCGTTCTCTCCCAAAATTGGTTCGTTGATGCTCGTAACTGAGATCCAATGGGCCTTAGCTGCAAGATTTAGTTTTTTGGACCAAGATTTCCAAGATTTGAAATCTTAATTTTCTTGATTCTTGAAAATGCTCAAAACAACAAAATTGGACCAAGATTCGGTTTCTTGATTTCTTGAAAACAAGAAAGTGAATCTTGATTTTCTTTTTCCTTCGTGTATGCATCTAAGGCCTTGCTAATAAATTCTTGAATGGTTCCATTTAGTTTTGAATGCATTTGTCTAGCCTTTGACCTCGTTATTGGGCCTTGTGGTAATTTGGGCCCATCACGTCCTTGAGCTTGAATTGGGCCTTGTGACTCGGATCAGAGATGATGTTTCCTACTCCAAAGCTGCCATTTATTTCTTTCACATTGCTGGATTCATTTTGGCTGTTCGGTTCATGGTGTTCACACTCAAGGACTCTTCAAAGCTGAGCATTCACACTTCAAATGACTATCCAATTTTCTATTAATTGTTGGTCACTTTTCAGCCAAAAATTGCATCTTAAATGAGCTTATTTAAGCTCATTGGCCAAACCTAGCTGATAGAGGGTTGCGCGCGGACCAAGATCGAGTTGTCAAGTCAAGGGAAACTCTTACGAAGAACGCTAAACACTTGGATCTGAAAAGAAGCAGAAAGAACAAATCTTAGAATTTCCAGATCTGAAATAAAAACTCTAAAACAACAAAGAATAAACCAAGAATTGAAACACTTATTATTAGGGAATTCGGAAGTCAAGAACACGTGAATAAACTTCAAAGAAGTCTCTAATTCAACCGAATCATTCAATTGCACCAAAACAGAAAGTTAATTCATCAGATCACAAAAAGAACGAAAATTGATTTAGAATGAGGAATCGTGCAGCAAGAAATAGGGAAATTATGGATTAAGAATGATCTTTGATAATCAAGAATGATTATGAGCTTCCCAAACCAAATCTGAAAAGATTAACATCCACAACAGCAAATCAAACTCCAAATTCCAGCAAACCAAATTTAATCAGGATTGTGATGAATAGACGACAAGATCAATGGAAAAGATGAATTGATGATCGATTCTTATTGCCAAGAAGGGTGCCGATCAGTTTCTTTAATGTTGAAAAAGGTTGGAATCGCAACAAGAAATCTTAAACAAGTTAGATAATGAAATCGACACAAGCAGAAATTAAAAAGAGATTGAACAGCAAGAAAATAAAGATAAAGTCCTAAGAAGCCTTGAAATCCTGAAAGATTTCACAACTCCCTTCAAATGGCTCTAATCTCCCCTCCAATAAAGAACAATGGCAAGAAAAAGGCTGAAGATGGCTCCCACAATCTAAAAGATTGTTAAAACTACTTCTAAAGAAAACTCAAGAGAAAATTCTTGAAGAACTCAAAGAGAATTTTCACTCACAAACAAATCTGAAAATTTAATGTAATTCAAGGTGTTTTCTAAGGGTGGCCAGCCAAGCCTTAATGTAAGCCTTCAAACTATTTCCTATCCCTATTAGGAAAACTAAAAAAAATAAAACCTAATTAACTTCAAGGGAAATTTGGCCAAGGCTTTTAATGGGCTTCTTGGGCCGAATTTTTACATAGGAATAAAAAATAAAAATTTAAACTAAGTATTTAAAAATAAAACTTTACAAATTGGGCCACTTTAATAATTTGGCCTGATTTTCAACAAAGTATGATTTGAACTTCTTGGTTGGGCTTGGAACATCTTATAGGGCCCTGACTTCAGAAACTTGGGCTTCTAGTTCGTCTCCTACTGAAATTGGTACGTTGATGCTCGTAACGAAGATCCAATGCGCCTTAGCTGCATGATTTGGTTTCTTGGACCAAGATTTCCAAGATTTGAAATCTTGATTTTCTTGATTCTTGAAATTGCTCCAAACAACAAAATTGGACCAAGATTTGGTTTCTTGATTTTCTTGAAAACAAGAAAGTGAGTCTTGATTTTCTTTTTCTTTCGTGTACGCATCTAAGGCCTTGCGAACAAATTCTTAAATGGTTCCATTTAGTTTTGAACGCATTTGTCTGGCCTTTGACCTCATTATTGGGCCTTGTGGTAATTTGAGCCCATCACGTTCCTGAGCTTGAATTGGGCCTTTGTGACTCGTATACAAGTTCTTGAAGACAAGGGCCAATAAGATGTTCCAGGCCCAATCAAGAAATTTAAATTAAACTTAGTTGAAAATAAGACCAAATTGTCAAAGTGGCCCAATTTGTTAACTTTTAATTCTTTAAATACTTAGTTTTCATTTTTAGACTTTATGAATAAATTTCTATGTAAAAATTCAGTCCAAGAGGCCCATTTAAAGTCCTTGGCCGAATTTCCCCTTTAAAGTAAAAAAAAAATAGGTTTTTTTTTAGTTTTCCTATTAGGACTAGAAAAATAGTTAGATGACCTATATGTATGGCTTGGCCAGCCACCCTTAGACACGTTACACTTGAAGATTACATTGAAATCAGATTTTTTTTTGTTGAGTGAAAATTCTCTTTGAGTTCTCCAAGAAATTTCACTTGTTGCGTCTCCAGCCCCGTTAAAACCGAACCTATCCATCTCCAAAACCAATCCATCTTGTGAAGCCATTTTAATTACTTTCGCTCAAGCATTTCCATAAAGCTATCTTCAATTTAACAACGAACGCAACTTCTCGTCGACGATCGGGCACTTAAATGAATCGACTCAACCAACCGAGCCGGATCACATCATTTACTTTGAACTTGTGTGCATCACGTAAATCTTGAATTGTGACTGGGCCATGAGGAAATACGTCGACAACTTCCAAAGGTCCAGACCAACGTGAACGCAATTTACCTGGGTGCAAATTGAGTCGAGAATTCAATAATAAAACTTGTTCACCCGTGATAAATTGTTGCTGTACAATAATCTTGTCATGCCATCATTTGATCTTTTCCTTATAAATCACAACGTTTTCATAGGTATTTCTCCTAATCTCCTCTAGTTGAGTGATATCTAACAGCCTTTTCTTTCTAGCCACTTCATAGTCCATGTTCACTTGCTTAATTGCCCACATTGCCTTGTGTTCCAATTCAACTAGAAAGTGACATGTTTTCCCAAAAACCAATTGATACGACGACATCCCTAATTGAGTTTTGTGTGTTGTCCGTAATGCCCATAAAGCGTCATCCAATTGAATAGACCAATCTTTCCTCGAAGGGTTTACAACATTCTTTAGAATGTTCTTAATTTGTCGATTTGATACTTCAACTTGTCCATTGGTTTACGGATGGTAAGTAGTAGCCATTCTATGATTAACTCTATATCTCTTCGGTGTGGTTGTCACTTGGTTGCAATGAAAGTGTGTACCCTAATCACTAATCAATTCATTTGGTGTGCTGAAACGGGTGAGTATATGCTTGTGAAAAAAATTTAGCACTGTCTTTCCATCATCCTTTGAAACTGCAACAGTTTCAACCCACTTCAAGACGTAGTCAACAACTACTAATATATAAAGATTTCAAAATGAACTCGGAAACGGTCCCATAAAATCCATAACCCAAATGATAGAGGGTTGCGCGTAGACCAAGATCGAGTTGTCAAGTCACGGAAAACTCCTACGAAAGCTATAGACAACTCAGATCTAAAATGAAATAGCAAAACTAATTTAGAATCAATTAGATCTGAAACGAAAATATCCAAATCAATAAAAGATTAGCCAAGAATTAAAAACACTTAGGAATAGCTAATCTTGGAAGCCAAGAACATGAAATTGAATTCAAGCTAGGTTCCAAACAGCCGAATCTGAAAAGAAGAACACAAAACAGCAAGTTAATTTCAAAAAAACTCAGCAGATCACGAAATCAACTAGATCTAGGGTTTGGATGGCAATAAAGAGAGCTTTATGAAATCAAAATGGTTCTTGTTGTCCAAGGTTGGTACTGAATAGATTCTTGAAGGTTGAACGGGGCTGGAGACGCAACAAGAGAGTTTAAACAAGTTAGATAATGAAATCGACACAAGCAGAAAATTAAAAAGATTGAGCAGCAAGAAAAATAAATATAAAGTCCTAAGAAGCCTTGAAATCGAGAAAGATTTCACAACTCCCTTCAAACAGCTCTAATCTCCCCTCCAATGAAGAACAATGGCAAGAAGAAGGCTGAAGATGGCTCCCACAATAAAAAAGATTGTTAAAACTCCTTCTAAATAAAACTCAAGAGAAAATTCTTGGAGAACTCAAAGAGAATTTTTACTCAACAAAACAAATCTAATTTCAATGTATTCTTCAAGTGTAATGTGTATAAGGGTGGTTGGCCAAGCCATACATATAGGCCTTCTAACTATTTTCCTAGTCCTAATAGGAAAACTAGAAAAAAAACCTAATTTTTTTTACTTTAAAGGGGAAATTCGGCCAAGGACTTTAAATGAGCCTCTTGGACTGAATTTTTACATAGAAATATATTCATAAAGTCTAAAAATGAAAACTAAGTATTTGAAGAATTAAAACTTAACAAATTGGGCCACTTTGACAATTTGGCCTGATTTTCAACTAAGTTTAATTTAAATTTCTTGACTGGGCTTGGAACATCTTATTGGGCCTTGTCTTCAAGAACTTGGGCTTGTAATCCGTTCTCTCCCGAAATTGGCTTGTTAATGCTCGTAACTGAGATCCAATGCGCCTTAGTTACAAGATTCGGTTTCTTGGACCAAGATTTCCAAGATTTGAAATCTTGATTTTCTTGATTCTTGAAATCGCTCAAAACAGCAAAATTGGACCAAGATTCGGTTTCTTGATTTTTTTGAAAACAAGAAAGTGAATCTTGATTTTCTTTTTCCTTCGTATACGCATCTAAGGCCTTTGTGACTCGTATCATTACCCCCTTCCTCAAAAAGATTCGTCCTCAAATCTAAAAAATCAAATGGAGATAAGTCAGCCACATTAAAAGTAGAACTTACATTGTACTCACCGGGTAGGTCAATTTTGTATGCATTATCATTGATCTGCTCGAGTACTTGGAAAGGCCCATCGCCTCTTAGATCCAACTTGGTCTTTCTTTTTGTAGGAAATCGTTCTTTCCTCATATGGACCCAAACCCAATCTCCGAGTACTAAGTCCATTTGGTGTTCTATCCCACGTAAAGGTGGTAAACCTTTAGGGGCCTCACTAAAAACATCCTCATAATCCTGCAAAAGACATTGAAACACACTAGGAAAATTTTCGTTAATGTTAGATAGAGATAAATAGTTTTTCCTAAACCTCACAAGAATATAAGGTTGTTTATTGAGTAGGGCTCTCCGCACATCTTTTTTGTTGCAATTAAAATTTTCACTCTAGTTTACCACTTGCGGATTCACTCACCTTTGGACCATTTAAATTTTGACTTTTTTCACTACTAGCCTCTTTTCTCTCTGTCTCTTTTATTTGTCCTGTCTCCCTTACCCCCTCGCAAAATTTATCATTTTTAATTGATCTTTATATACATAATTGGGATTTAAAGGAACAAAAGTGAATTTTCGACCTTTAAACATAAGAGAGTATCTATTGAGCTTGCCTTGGTGTGTAACATCACGATCAAATTGATAAGGCCATCTAAGGAGCAAGTGTGTTGCATGCATTGGGACCACATCACACCATACCTCATCCTCGTAATTCTAGAGCTTAAAAGTAATCAAGGACTATTTTGTAACTTTAACTTCTGAGCATTTATTAAGCCACCAAAGGTGATACGGCTTAGGGTGCTTGGTACAAGGTAACTTTAAAGAATCCACCAAATAACTGCTAATCACATTCGAACAACTCCCACTATCAATAATAAGTGAACATAAGTTACCTTTTATAAAACACCTAGAATGGAAAATATTGGTCCTTTGGCTATCAAAATCATCTCCCATTTGGATGTTAAGGGTGCGGCAGACTACCATCTTATTTTTTTCTCTTTTTTTTTGAAATACCTACAAAATAAATGATATGCTGGGTAAATAATTCAACCTCCATAATTGGTTGTGCAACATTTCATTGCGTCGGGATATAGAACCGGTGCGCTGACACCTATCACATTGATTTACAAAATTATGGGTGTCTTTGAATAATGTCAGCCAGTAGAATCCTGATTGGAGAACTTTAGCAACAGTTGTCATACCACCAAAAGAACCTCCATAAGGAGCATCATGAAAATGCTTCAAGATTGAAAGCATCTCCTCTTCCAGAACACAACGTCGAATAATGTTGTCATTGCATACCTTGAATAAAAATGACTTATTCAAATGATATTTCACTACATCATGAAAAATCTTTCTTTTTTATGGCCTGTGACACCCAATGGGAGTTTTTCACATACTAGATAATTAACAAAATCTGCACACCAAGAAGTTGTATCTACAGCAAATAACTTCTCATCTGGGAATGCGTCGACAATTGGAAGTATGTTTCCGCCTTCACTACCAACTTCCAATCGGACAGATGGTCTGCAACTTGATTTTCCCTTACGGTCTTTTATCTCAATGTCAAATTCTTGCAACAATAATATCTAGCATATCAGTCTTGGTTTGGCATCTATTTTCGCAAAAAGATATCTCAACACTGAGTGATTAGTGAATATAGTAACCGTTGTGCCGAAAAGATATGAACAAAACTTGTCAAAAACAAAGACTACAACCAACAATCCTGATACGAACTCTTCTCAAAAATGATTCGAGTCATTTAGATTGCCCGATCGTGAATTGAGTAAGGATAGATTCATTTCAAGTTAAATGAAACAAAATAGGATAAATGACTTCAAACAATGGTAGTAGGTAAAATGGTTAAGTAAAATAATGGATAATTGGCTAAGATCGAGAATGAACCAACAATATTGGCTTGTTGACCTGAGTCTCAAAATGGCTCTTAGGTGAAAACAAATAGCAAGGAACCTTGACCCACTATCAAATGTGATTGGAACCAAAGGTATAATGAACACCACATCAAAAGGTGATAAGTTCAGTTTAGCAAAGGAAGGGATGACACCACAAGAAAACTTGATAAGTCAATTCAGTCCCGAAATGAACAAGGAGAATTGGAAATCTCACAAGTTTCAATTTTAACATAAATTCAGCAAAAAGTCTTTTCACAATGAGCTGATTACAATATTTATAGTGCTAGAGAAGGCCTAGATGAAAGGTCACAATTGTTCAGCTTAAATGAGTTAATAATGAGCTGAAATAAAACTTAATCACTAAGCTCAAACTCTTTAAATTCTAGGCCTAAATAACAACCACTATTAATAAAACTCAATGTCCTAATTCAGCTAATTCAATAAGCTTGAATGTTTAAGTTTTTTCCTTGGTCAGCCGAATAGTCACCTGCAAATTCATGATATTTTTGGCACACTAACAGACCATGGAGTGTTCTTAAAGAAGCAATCAGTTATAAAGCTTGTAATTACTCCTTTGTCCATTGCTATTCTCGAACAGCTCCTTGAAGAAGATGGAGCGGTTGCCGATTTTAATGATGCTCATTACTCTCCTTTTTATTGTTGTAACAACCCCTTGAATGTAACCAATGTTAGCTGAATAGTTGCATTTATCACTTTGTAATAGCCCTTGTATATAACTGATTTCAACTAAAAAGTCACCTACAAGCAATTCTTAACAAACTCATTAAATCACATTTAAACACACTAAACTTAATAAACTTAATTAATAAGTTGTAAATAAACACATTAAACACTTAACTTATTCCAGCAACTAAATAAACTAAGATAAGCATTAAATTCAACAATTAAGTAACTAAAATGAGTTAAATAAAAGAAAGTCCAATAACTCAATTACTAACTAAGATGAGTTTAATAAAGTCCAGCAACTCATTTATTAACTAAGATGAGTTTATTTAAATTAAAGTTCAGCTTGCAATAAATTGCAAATGACGCTTGATGAGTTGAACCAAGAACGTTTGCAGGGCGTGTTCGTATCAAATTCTTTCTTCGTGGTGGTATAATTGAATTGAGCCTCTGTAAGAGTTTTGCTAGCATAATAGATGGTGTGAAATATTTTTACCTTTTGTTGTCCTAGAATTGCACCCGCAGCAAAGTCACTTGCATCACACATAACTTCAAAAGGTTGAGACCAATCTGGTGCAACGACAATAGGTGCATTCACTAGTTGCTGTTTTAACTGAATAAAGGCATTTAGACATGCATCGTCAAAGAAGAATTTTCGATTCTATTCCTGATACGATCTCACTTATGGAATGTAATTGAGTCATTTGAAAGCCCGATTGAAAAATTAAGCAGTTCTCATTTTAGTTAGCAAATGGATATATTTCAAGAAGATAGTTAAAATAGGCAGCGGATAAAATAAAGATAGTTAATGGAAAATGGATAGTTGAGCTTAAAGCAAGACAGAACCCTTAATAAAGATTAATGACCCAAATTGTATAAGTTTTAAGATGATAAAATGATTTGTTGAAAATGGACCGTGACCTACTATCTAGCGAGATACGAACCAACGGTATCAAGTTTGAACGCCACACTCGGAGGAGTGATAAGTTCAATAAAAAGGTTGACGCCACTGGCTTAGCTACATAAGTTAAGTTGAATCTTCAAGAAAAAACAAAAGTGAATAACTCACCAAGTTATATTTCATATATGTCAAAAAGTTCAAAGTTTTCTTCAAAAGGTTTACAATTGTGCTATTTATAAGCTAACAATCAACCAGCCAAATGGACAGGAATTAAATGAAGCTAAAGGAATTTAATTGCCAACTAAAAAAAATTGATGAATTTAACTAAGTATGGTGCCGAAATAGCATTGGTTCATAGTGTTGATGGATGAGCTAAATGAAGTTGGATTTGGTGAATGGAGGTAATGTCAAAAAGGTGCACCGAATGAGAAATAGCTGGTGAATGTACTTGCTTCCAGTTGAATGGTCTTTGAGGTGTGAACACTCGGGTTTCTGAATGTGAACAGCAAGAAACAATGAACGCTTGAAGAGGTAGCATTTTAAGCTCATACTCATTGGCTTAGGTACATGAATAATTCGGCTGGAGAATGCACCTAGTAGCTCCCTTGATACATGCACAATTGGGTGCATGATCCTTCTTTAACTAATTTCAATGTATCGATTAGATACATGCATGTTCGGCTAAATAATAGCTCCCTTGTTCATGCACAATTCATGTACATTGCTCATCATTTAATATCTTCAATGTATCAACTATGTTCATGAACTTCTAGCTCAAAATCATCTCCCAAAATTCATACTTAATTCAGGTGCATGTGCCACATTGAATGAGCTTCATTGAATCAACTTGTGCATGAATTTTCCATTTGTATGCTTTAAATCTATTAAGACAAATTAAAACAACTTAAAATAAAATAAACACACAATTAAAAATGTAATGGACTAAAACATATTTAATAACTGTAATTCAAGCTGTAATAAACTCAAACATAATTTAATGACCTGAAATAATTAAAATGTCCAAAGTCTAGCTAGCTAAGTGAGCTAGCTGATTCAAATTCAGCTCCCAGCAAATTGAGATTGCTTCTTGTTGGTTCGTCCAGCTCCTTTGGAGCTTTCTCCCAAGCTTGTTCAACTAGAACCGATAAGGACTCTGTAAAACATTTAGCTCGAGCTCGAGTAATTGGTCCAACAGGGAGCTCGAGGGAATCTCGTTTGGGGTTGGCTAGCTCTATAGGCTGGTTCGCATCAGTTCCAAAAATAAGTACAAGGGCTTTTCAATTTTCGAAAAATCTCTAATAAACCTTTGATAAAACCTTGCATGTCCAAGAAAACTACAAATACCCTTCACGTTTGTTGGTGGAGGTAATTTCTCAATGATTTCCACTTTAGCTTTGTCTACTTGAATGCCTTAACTAGAGATGCAATGGTTTAACACAATGCCTTCGGTTTCCATGAAATGACATTTTTCCCAATTCAGGACAAGATGTGTGTCCTCACATCACTTCAATACTTTATCCAAATTGTCAGTGCAATGATCAAAATCATTCCCACAGACTAAAAAATCATCCATAAAAACTTTTAAATAGTCTTTGATCATATTTGAGAATATTGCCATCATGCACCTTTGAAATGTGGCTGGTGAATTGTAAAGACCAAAAGGCATATGGAGAAAAGCGAAAGTACCAAAGGGGCAGGTGAAGGTTGTTTTCTCTTGATCCTCCGGTGCAATAGCAATTTGATTGTATCCAAAATAGTTCTCTAAAAAGCAATAATAGGCCTTTCTAGCAAGCCGATCCAACATTTGGTCAATGAAAGGAAGTGGGAAGTGATCCTTCTTTGTGATCGCATTCAAAATTGAGTAAGTTGAAACCTTTTCAAGAAATACAAGTTAAAGAAAGAAGAGATTTAGGCTCGAATAGGTTCAATGAGGTTATAGAATGATTCAGGAAATGATGAATGGAATTTGGCTAAGGATTTAAGACCGAACTAACACAATAAAGATGTGTTAACCCGAGACTTTTGTGAATACTTAGGTTGGGAAAGTGTCAGATGGATGGTAAAGTAGGTGAATAAGACCTCGACCCGCTATCAATGATGATAGGAACGGTATAACTTGAACACCACACTTTGGGTATAAAGTAATAAGTTTAGAATAACAAAGACAGGTTGACGCCACAAGAGTTACTTGATAAGTCAGACAAGTCTTTGGAGAACAATGAGAGTTGAAAATAAACTCACAAAGTAAATAACATTCATAAAAGGTTCAAAAGTCCTTTACAATGAAATGAAACAAATATTTATAGTCACACTATAGGCTAGTTGCATGGTCCTTAAGCAACTAAAAGGTCTGATACGAGTCACAAAGGCCCAACCCAAGCGCAAGAACATGATGGGATCAAATTACCACAAGGCCTGATACGAGCTCGTTTCGTATGAAATAACGAGTCGTAATATTTCCCGATCGAAATTAGGTAGTGTCGGCCTTGAAATAAATTCAAGTCTTGGTGTTTAAAATTAAATGGCTTTGGGAAACAAGGGAGTTTGATGGAGTGTTGTTTGCTGGATATTTCAATGAAAACAAGTCGAACCCTTATTAGCAAATAAGGACCCGGGGCTTAAGGTTTCAAAGAAAGAAAGGATTTGGGATAAAACTGAGACCCTCTATTTAGCAAAATAGGAACCTACGGTATGAAGAACGCCACACCAATGGTGATAAGTTCGAAACAAAGTCAGATTGACGCCACTTGTTGAAGATAAGTCAATTTGAGCTTTGGAGAATAAAGAGAGTGAATTGCCTCACTAAAATGATATTTCATTCAGAAATTTGTCAAAAGTCCTTTTACAAGAAATTGAGCAACTATTTATAGTCTAATGTCTAGTAGCCGAATGGACATATTCTAGACTTAATTTCTAAGCAAAAATTGAACAAAAATTCAGCTTAAATTCATGTATATGCTTGCATCAAGGTTCGGCTGAATGGAGACCAAGGAAGAGCTTTCAATGAACTTGGAAAAATGGCAGCAGCTACATTCGGCCAATGGAGTTTAATGAGGTCATTCATGAAGCAACTATTGATGAAATATTACCAGCATTAATTGGCAACTTGAACAGCCATTTAGAAGTGTGAATGGACAGTTTTGAAGAGCCTTGAAGTGTGAACATGGCTGAACCGAATAGACATAGTGTGAACAGCTTTTATACGCCCTTGGGAAGAGAATCGGCCAAGCTTGAAAGAATGAAAAGCTTGATCACTCTTGGCCGAATAGTTACCTTGAAGAACACCAAAATTAATCAGCTTTTAATGCATTAGTTCAGCTGCACATGCATCTTCAAATTCATTGAATCTCCATGCATGAATCTGCCCAATTTATCTCCAAATTCGGCTGCACCTAAAAATAAACATGAACTTAATTAATTTCAAGCAAATTTATCTGAACTAAATTAAAATATAATGTGAACATCCTAAATAACATTGAGACAACTTAAACATTAACAAATCATAACACATAAATTCGGCTAGACAAATTTAAAACATGTAATAATTTAGACAAACTAAATGACATCAAGACATCTTTAATTTAACTAAATCAAGACATATTAAACACTTAAATTAATTAAGACATATTTAAAAGCTGTAATGAAACTTATTTAAATGTTTATTTAAATTGTCTAAATTCCAGCATCAAATTAATTAGCTAGAACGAAATTCAGCTTCAAAGAAGTTGAATATGTTCAGCTCGTTTTTAAACTCCTTGCTATCATTTTCCTCAACCCGTTCCACCATTGCTAAAATAGCATCTTTGAATCGTTTAGCTCTAGCTCGCGTTATTGGACCAATGGGCAGCTTGATGGCTTCTTGTTCGTTCTCCATTTGGTTCGTAGGCAAGCTCACATCAAGGCCCAATAACGAGGTCAAAGGCCCGACAAATTTGTTCCAAATTAAATGGGACCGTTCAGGAATTTGTTAGCAAGGCCTTAGATGCGTACATGAAAGAAAGAGAAAATCAAGATTAGCTTTCTTCTTTTCAAGAAAATCAAGAAACCGAATCTTGGCCCAATCTTGCTGTTTGGAGCGATTTCAAGAATCAAGAAAATCATGATTTCAAATCTTGGAAATCTTGGTCCAAGAAACCGAATCTTGCAGCCAAAGCGCATTGGATCTCCATTACGAGCATCAACGAACCAATTTCGGTAGGAGATGGACTACAAGCCCAAGTTCTTGAAGGCAAGGCCCGATAAGAGGATTCCAAGCCCAACCAAGAAGTCAAACCATACTTAGTTGAAAATCAGGCTAAATTGTTAAAGTGGCCCAATTTGTAAAAATTTTAATTGTTTAATTTAATTTTTAGACTTTAGGAATATTATATGTAAAAATTCGGCCCAAGCAGCCCATTAAAATGACTTGGCCGAATTTCCCTTTTAAATTTGTTAATTAGGTTTTTTTTTTAATTTTTCCTAATGAGATTAGGAAATAGTTATAAGGCCTATTTATAGGCATGGCCGGCCACCCTTGTTACACACATTACAATTACATTGAAAATTTCAGATTTGCTTTGAGTGAAAATTCTCTTTGAGTTCTTCAAGAATTTTCTCTTGAGTTTTCTTTAGAAGTAGTTTTAACAATCTTTTTGATTGGGGGAGCCATCTTTAGCCTTCTTCTTGCCATTGTTCTTCATTGGAGGGGAGATTAGAGCTGTTTGAAGGGAGTTGTGAAATCTTTATCGATTTCAAGGCTTCTTAGGACTTTTCTTTATTCTTTTGCTATTCATTCTTCTTTATGAAATTCTGCTTGTGCCGTTTTGTTGAATAATTTGGGTTTAATTGTTCTTTTTTTGTTTCAACCATTCCAAACTTCAAGATCTGATTCGGCACTTCCTTGGACATAAAGATATGTTTTTGATTCAGAAAAATTCCCCTTTTCTTGCCGTCCAACCCCTAGAACTGATGTCCATTGATTTCACAATTTGTTTTTAATTTAGTTGCTATTTTGTGTTCTTTGATAGTTTCAGCTGATTAGAAGTTATTCTTGGGGCTTAATTTCATGTTCTTGTCTTCCAAAAACATCTATTCATAAGTGTTTTGATTATTGGCTGTTCTTTATTGCTTTGGGGATTTTTAGTTTCCAGATCTAATTGATTCTAATTAAGTTTTGCTGTTTCGTTTCAGATCCAAATGTTTAGAGCTTTCGTAGGAGTTTCCGTGTCTTGACAACTCGATCTTTGTCCGCGCGCAACCCTCTATCATTTGGTATCAGATTTTGGGCGTTTTGGGTGTTCTTGGTTGATTTCTAAACTGATCTCTATTTTTTAAATTACAAAGAGCAGTTTTACCCAAAAAAAGTTTTCGAAAAAAATCTTTTGAGTGGCTAAACATTGTCTGATTGATCTGAAATTTTACATACATATTTGTGGCACTGTGGTTGTATATTAAAAAATATTTCCCGCAAAAAAGTCAGTCGAAAAAGTCAAAAAAATTGAAAAATACGAAATCCATTAAAAATTTAAAAAAAGATTCAGCAGGTTGAGTTTGGTGCCCAAACTTTGCAAATAAAAAATTAAATATGTAAGGACATTCCAAATTTAATTTCATGATTTTTGGAGATTGGAACACCTCAAACGAAGTTGTCAAGTTACTCCGCAGTTTTTCAGGTTTTTCGATTTTAGCAATTTTTATTAATTCTTAGCTGAAGGTTTTCAGTTGTTTGACTTTATTATTCCTTTATACTATCTAACACATTCTTGTTTCTTGTGTTAGTAGGATTTTAAGGTGTGCACAATTCTTCCTCGGTGCGACACAAATCTATTGGTGTCTCATCAGTTTTGGCATCCTAGTGCAAATTAGAATTCTTTTGTAGTTTCGGTTCATACACTTTCTAATTGGTTAATATAGACTCTACTAAAGAACTTACAAGACTGAATTCTACCTCATTGAGAATTTGATTTTTCTTTTTGAGTGATTAACGGTGAGGTTTGCTAATTTTCCTTTTTGAGTGTTGAGTGTTGGTTTTGCAGGTTTTTGAAAAAAGAAAAAAAATGTCGAGAGTTGGTGATGACCATTATAATGTCCATGATAAATTTAAAAAGATCCAACAACTATTAGACGAATGGGCTGCCTTACTTCAAACTTTGAGTGCTACTATCAATGAGGTGCGATTGAATCAAGAGCCTCAATATCGAGATCCAATTAAAGATGATGTGGATAACCATCCTCGTGCTCATAGGCACTCTCCTAGACATGTCCCTAGAACTGATTATGACGTTTATGATCGCGGACAACCCTCTTTGGCAAAACCAAAGCGTGCGCAGCAACGAGAACATCTCTTTCATACTCGCTGCCATGTACAAGGTAAGTTTTGTAAAGTTATTATTGATGGTGAAAGTTGCTCGAACGTAGCCAGCACGACGATGGTAGAAAAGCTTTGCTTAACCACTACCAAGCATCCACAACCTTATCAACTACAAGGGCTTAGCAATGAAGGCCAATTTAAGGTCACTCAACAAGTGCGCATCGCCTTTTCTATCGGCAAGTATTAAGACGAAGTCGTGTGCAACGTAGTACCTATTCAAGCCTGCCATTTGTTGTTAGGAGAACCATGGCAAAGGGATCGAAAGGTCACCCACGACGGTCGTACCAATAGGTATTCTTTCAAGCATCAAGGAAGGAAAGTCACCTTAGTGCCGCTCACTCCGGAACAAGTCCATGAGGACCAAATCAAACTGAAAAATTCTGTTGTTAAAACAAGTGATGAAAAAGAAAAAGGAGAAGAGAAAAATAAAAGTGAAAAGAAGAAAATGAAAATGAAAAAGGCGAAAAGGAAAGTGAGAGAGAAACAAAAGAAAATGTGAATGAAGTGAGTGAAAAAGAGAGAGAGCTTAAACAAGTAATGAGTGAAGAAGAAGAGAATGCTCAAACACAATGGAGGAATATTTTTGCTAACCCCTATTCGAAATCGCCTTGTGATTTCTCTTTGTTTCAAGTTTGCAAGTTTCTACCCATGGACATGTTCCAGCTTCATTACCATTCTACTGAGAGATTTTTTCAATTGATTGAACAAGGTAAAACTGATCCTCGTTTTCCCACCTCTAATGGTAAGCAAGGTGAAGTTTCTCTATTCTCTCAACAACTTCATTCAACTAGTATTGATGACTTTGCTCATGACTTGAATTTTGAAAAGGTACTATATGTTATTGTCGATAATTGCCATTCTTGGATTGATGACATTTTAAGTTACTCAACAACATTAAATGATCATGTTTTCCATGTTAGAACGGTTTTAGACATTCTAAGAGCTGAAAAATTGTTTGCCAACCTTGATAAATGCACATTTTGTTGTGATAAGCAAATATTTTAAGGTTTCATAATTAGTGCTCAAGGTATTTATGTCGATGAGGATAAAGTTAAGGCAACCAAGGAGTGGCCAACTCCTAAATCGATAATTGAGGTGAGATCTTTCCATGCTTTATCTAGTTTTTATAGATGATTTGTGAAAGATTTCTCCACTATTGCTGAGTTGGAGAAATCCTTACACGAGAAGGCTAGGCAGCGAATAGCCAAAACAAATGACATTAACACCAACAAACCAAACAAGAGGCGCAAACGGGTTGTCTTTGAACCCAGAGATTGAGTTTGGGTCCATATGAGGAAAGAACGATTTCCTACAAAAAGAAAGACTAAGTTGGACCCAAGGGGCGATGGGCCTTTCCAAGTACTCGAGCGGATCAACGACAATGCCTATAAAATTGATCAACCTGGTGAGTACAATGTAAGTTCTACTTTTAATGCGGCTGACTTGTCCCCATTTGATTTTTCAGACTCGAGGACGAATCTTTTTGAGGAAGGGGGAATGATACGAGTCACAAAGGCCCAACCTAAGCTCAAGAACGTGATGGGCTCAAATTACCACAAGGCCCAATAACGAGGTCAAAGGCCCGACAAATGCATTCCAAACTAAACGGGACCATTCAGGAATTTGTTAGCAATGCCTTAGATGCGTACACGAAAGAAAGAGAAAATGAAGATTCACTTTCTTCTTTTCAAGAAAATCAAGAAACCAAAACTTGGCCCAATCTTGCTGTTTGGAGCAATTTCAAGAATCAAGAAAATCAAGATTCCAAATCTTGGAAATCTTGGTCCAAGAAACTGAATTTTGCAGCCAAAGCGCATTGGATCTCCGTTACGAGCATCAACGAACCAATTTCGGTAGGAGATGGACTATAAGCCCAAGTTCTTGAAGGTAAGGCCCGATAAGAGGATTCCAAGCCCAACCAAGAAGTCAAACCATACTTAGTTGAAAATCAGGCTAAATTGTTAATGTAACACCCCGAACCCGAGACCGACACCGGAGTCGGACACGAGATGTTAACAAACTTTGAAAAATTTTTCCAGACACTGCCCAGTCTGAGTACTAGTCGCTTCAAAAATCATATCTTGAGTTTCACAACTCAAAAATCAGTTTTGTGATTTTTCCCTGAAACTAGACTCATGTCCCCACCTATGTATTTTTTTCTAGAATTTTTGGTCAGGCCAATTAGTACAGTTTATTAGTCAAAGTCTCCCATGTTACAGGGGTCGACTACACTGACCTTTTCCCATTACGACTTGGATATCTCTCTGCACAGAGCTTCAATACTGATGCAGTTTGTTTCTATAGAAACTAGACTCAGAGAGGAATCCATACATATATGGTATGACCCCTAACTATCTCTGGTCAATTTATAGTGAATTTCCAAAGGCGGAACAGGGAATCCAGAAACTGTTCTGGCCCTGTTTCACAAGAACCCGAATATCTCTTACTGTACTGTTCCTATGATTGTTTCGTTACTTCCATATAAAAGTAGATTCATCAAGGTTCGATTACATAATTTATTCACTATTTAATTCCACTCCTATGAATTCTTGTGATTTTTCCAATCCACACCACTGCTGCTATCAGCTTCTGTTTTCAAAGTAAACCTTACCTAATTTGGGGTTTCATGGACCAACTAGGGCCTTGTCATACATAAGCCCACATATGATCATACTTAGCCATTCCAGTGGCTGATCATTTGCTCAACACTTCCATTCCAACTATAGTTACATCATGAAACCATCTATACATTCATAAACACGAATGGTCTAATGCCATACTCCACTTCTACAAGCCATTTTCGCATGGCTGTACACTTATACATTTCATAAAGTACTCGAAAAACAACAATGGGTAGTCCTATACATGCCATGTCAAGATTCAACCAAAATAGTACCCAAAAGAGCCTTTGATAGTGTGGGCGACTTCGACTTCAAGATCCCGAGTCCGATAGCTGGAGAACCAAAAATCTATAAAACAGAGGAGCAGTGTAACGAGTAAGCAATTTATGCTTAGTAAGTTTGAGCAAGGAATTCCAGCATAAACAAAGAATATCACACATTTGGCTAAATGGAATATTTCATAATACGCAATTTACCGATATCAAACTTGCTTCACAACATTAACAACCCTTATGTACATACACAATAGACTAACTTAGCCGAAGGCCGGTAGCTCGTTTATCAACTGAGCGAACATTTATTTGTAAGGGCTCGATTAAATTCAACACATACGTAACATATCCCCATATTGGGATGTTTTTCGAGTATTCGCTGGAATTTTACAGCAAGCTCATTCATTACCAAATCACGTACCTTCGGGATTTAACCGGATATAGCTCCTCGTTCAAATGCCTTCGGGACATAGCCCGGTTTTAGTAACTCACACAATGCCTTCGGGACGTAACCCGGATTTAACAACTCGCACGAATGCCTTCGGGACTTAACCCGGATTTAATAACTCGCACGAATGCCTTCGGGACTTAACCCGGATTTAGTATCTCGCACAAAGGCCTTCGGATCTTAGTCCGGATATATTCGCTTAGCACAAAGCCTTCGGGACTTAGCCCGGACAGCATTCAATTAATCATGCACATCTAACAATAATTCATGGTACATTCATATTTCATTTTCATTTGCGAAACTCAAACACAAGGCACATATCATCCTTGCACATTCGGCTCAATAGCCTCACATAGAGCATGATTTAATCACATCGTAATTTAAGCTCTCTTACTCAAGAACTTACCTCGGGTGTTGTCGAACGATTCCGCTAGCTATTCAACTACTTTTTCCTTCCCTTTATCGGAATTATTTCCCCTTTGCTCTTGAGCTTAATCAAACAAATAAATTGATTTCATCATTTAGGCATCAAAAAGATGAATACAAGGCACTTAGCCCATATTTATACATTAGACATTAAAGTCTCAAACATGCAAAAATCATGCATCAACACAACATATTAGCTAAATTTCTTTCCCCTTGGCCGAATATGCATGTCTATTTTTGGGGTCGATTTCAACACTTAATACACACATATACACACTAGTAAAGCATCCTCCCCCTTTTCATCAATTTAACACATGCATTGCTCATTAACATGCAAAGTTACATTCGGCCTTAGCACACATCTTGCTAGCCGATTCTTCTCCATTTAGCAACCAATGCACATATGTGCTCACACAAAAAATACTAAAAAGGAGGTTCAAGAATCATCAAGCCATCATCACATGCATCATTAACAAGCTTCATATTTTGCATGCAATGGCATTAACACAACCTCCACCTAGGCCGAATCTTAACTCATCCTCTTGCCTCATCACCACAACATCAAACATCAACCAAGAATGATGCATCCATGGTCAAGTGCCATTTCCATCACATAGCAAGATTTAGACCATGGGCTAGGTAGAACTCAAGCTAACAACTAAAACATGCATGCATCTCATGGAACATCATCAAACATACCTTAGCCTAGCTACATGCATGGCCGAATCTCTTCACCTTTCTTCTTCTTTCCTCCTTAAAATTTTTGGCCAAGGATGAACCAAAGGATGAGAAATTTTTTCTTTGTTTTTCTTTCTAATTTAGGCTAAATGAAGGTGAGAAAGGATGAACACAAATTTTTTCTCTTTTCTTCTCTTTAGCTCACAGCAATGGGGGGGCAACCACACATTTTTTTTTCTTTTGTTTCCATTTCTTTATTACCCATACTCCTTATTTTATTCTTCCATTAACAAAACATGTTTCATGACATGTTTTGCCCATCATTCCTTGTCATGGCCGGCCACTACTCATTAGGGGGGAAATTTGACATGCAAGTCCCCCCCTTTGTCCACATGCACTAATAGGTCCTCACACATTGACCTATCACATTTTAAAATTTTCTCACATAAGTCCTATTGACTAAATTCACATGAAATCAACCAAATTGAAGCTTGAAATTTTCACACATTCATAATTACATATTCTAGACAATAAGTATCACATTCAAACATTTTGGTGACTCGGTTTAGCGGTCCCGAAACCACTTCCCGACTAGGGTCAACTTTGGGCTGTCACAACTCTCCCCCACTTAAGAAATTTTCGTCCCCGAAAATCTTACCGGTAAATAGGTTTGGGTATCGTTCTTTCATCGAGCTCTCGGTCTCCCAAGTAGCTTCCTCGATCCCGTGTTTGAGCCATAACACCTTTACTAGCGGAACTCTTTTGTTTCGCAACTCCTTCACTTCACGAGCTAGGATACGCATCGGTTCTTCTTCATAGCTCATGTCGACTTGAATTTCAACCTCTGATGGGCTAATTATGTGCGATGGATCAGATCGATAGCGTCGAAGCATCGAAACATGAAAGACGTCATGAATCTTTCCAAGCTCCGGGGGCAAAATCAATCTATACGCGACCGGACCAACTCGTTCGGAGATTTCGTACGGCCCAATGAATCTTGGGCTCAACTTGCCCTTACGGCCGAACCTGAGTATCTTTTTCCAAGGTGAAACCTTAAGGAACACTTTGTCTCCCACCTGATACTCGATGTCTTTTCGTTTCAAATCTGCGTAGGACTTCTGACGATCCGTGGCTACCTTTAGACTTTCACGGATTACCTTTACTTTCTGTTCAGCATCTTTAATCAAATCAACTCCGAAAATTTTACTTTCACCGAGCTCGGTCCAAAACAATGGTGTACGGCATTTACGACCGTACAAAGCCTCGTAAGGTGCCATCTTAATACTTGATTGAAAACTATTGTTGTAAGCGAATTCAATCAAAGGTAAATACCGTTCCCATGAACTACTGAACTCGAGGATGCAACATCTCAACATATCCTCAAGTATCTGAATTATCCGCTCGGATTGACCATCGGTTTGGGGGTGAAAAGTAGTGCTAAAATGCAGCTTGGTACCCAGAGCTTCTTGCAATTTCTTCCAAAATCGTGAGGTGAATCTCGGATCTCTATCCGACACGATAGAAATAGGTACCCCGTGTAATCTCACAATTTGATAAACGTACAATTCAGCTAGTTTCTCCAATGAAAAATCCGTACGTACGGGGATGAAATGAGCCGACTTAGTCGGTCTATCAACAATAACCCATATCGCATCCTTCTTACTTGCTGACAAGGGCAGTCCGGACACAAAGTCCATTGTGACTCGATCCCATTTCCACTCGGGTATCATGATCGGCTGGAGTAATCCTGAAGGCACTTGATGTTCCGCTTTCACTTGTTGACATATTAAACATCTCGAAACAAAGTCGGAGATGTCCCGTTTCATACCATGCCACCAAAATTGACGTTTCAAATCGTTGTACATTTTCGTACTCCCCGGGTGAATTGTCATTCGGCTACAATGGGCTTCGTTCAGAATCATCGAAATGAGTTCCGAATTCCTTGGAACACACAAACGATTTCTGAACCTCAAACAATCATCATCATCAATTTGAAACTCCGATTCCTCGTTCGGAAAACACTTAGCCCGTTTTGCAACCAATTCATCATCGACTTTCTGAGCTTCACGAATTTGGTGAGTCAATAATGGTTTAGCTTTTAATTCAGCTACTAACACACTGTCTGGTAGAACAGACAAATGCACGTTCATCACTCGTAAAGCAAACAATGACTTCCGGCTTAAGGCGTCTGCAACCACGTTAGCCTTTCCCGGGTGGTAATCAATGACAAGCTCGTAATCTTTCAACAACTCAAGCCAATGTCTTTGTCGCAGATTCAAGTCTCTTTGAGTCATCAAATATTTGAGACTTTTGTGATCCGAAAATACATGGCACTTCTCACCAAACAGATAATGTCGCCATATTTTTAAAGCAAACACGATGGCAGCTAGTTCGAGATCATGGGTCGGATAATTCCTCTCGTGTGGCTTCAATTGTCTCGACGCATAGGCCACGACTCGACCTTCTTGCATCAATACGCAACCCAACCCAAGTAGGGATGCGTCACTATAGATGACAAACTCTTTACCTGATTCGGGTTGCACCAAAATTGGAGCTTCAGTCAAATGAGTTTTCAGTTGGTCGAAACTTTTCTGACATTTCTCCGTCCACTCGAACTTAACATCCTTTTGAAGTAGCTTCGTCATTGGTGTGGCTATCATCGAGAAACCTTTCACAAATCGTCGGTAATAACCGGCGAGCCCCAAAAAGCTCCGAACTTCAGTAACATTTCTCGGAGGTTTCCAGTCAAGTATGGCTGAAATTTTGTTCGGGTCAACTCGAATACCCGACGCGGATACCACATGACCCAAGAAGCTAACCTCTCTTAACCAGAACTCACACTTACTGAACTTAGCATATAACTGCTTATCCCGCAAAATTTGCAGCACTAGCCTCAGATGCTCAGCATGTTCGGTCTCGTCTCTTGAATAGACCAAAATGTCATCAATGAACACCACTACGAACCGATCCAAATACGGTCTGAAGATCCGATTCATCAAATCCATAAATACTGCAGGGGCATTAGTGAGCCCGAACGGCATCACTAAGAATTCGTAGTGACCATATCTCGTTCTGAAGGCAATTTTGGGAATATCTGAATCTCGGATTCGCAACTGATAATAGCCCAATCTCAAATCTATTTTTGAGAACACTGAGGCTCCCTTCAGTTGGTCGAACAAATCATCGATGCGCGGCAATGGATATTTGTTCTTTATCGTCACTTTATTCAGCTGACGATAGTCAATGCACAACCTCATGGTTCCGTCCTTCTTTTTCACGAACAATACTGGTGCACCCCAAGGTGAGAAACTTGGTCGAGCGAAACCTCTATCCGTCAGTTCTTTCAACTGAGCTTTCAACTCCTTTAACTCGGTTGGTGCCATACGATACGGAGCTATCGAAATCGGCGTAGTCCCTGGTACAAGCTCAATACCAAACTCTACCTCCCGAACAGGTGGTAAACCCGGTAATTCTTCCGGAAAAACATCCGGGTATTCACAAACCACCGGCACAGATTCGGGTTTCTTTTCTAATTCTTTGTCACCAAGTACATACGCAAGGTATGCTTCGCACCCTTTTCTTACATATTTCTGTGCCAACATTGCTGATATTACAGCTGGCATCCCCTCCAAGTCCGCAGACTCAATTCGGACTACTTCGTTATTTGCGCACCTCAAATCAATAGTCTTGCTCTTGCAATTCACAATCGCATCATGCGCGGTCAACCAATCCAACCCAAGGATAACATCAAATTCATCAAACGGAAAAAGCATCAAGTCCGCCGAAAAACAGGAACCTCGAATTTCCAGGGGACATTTCTTACACACTTTGTCGACAAGCACGTAACGACCCAAGGGATTTGACACCCGAATTACGAACTCAGTAAACTCAATAGGTAAAGTCTTACTGGATGCTAAGGTTTCACATATGTAAGAATGAGTAGAACCGGGGTCAATCAAAGCAATTACATTAGTATCAAAGAGAGTGAATGTACCGGTAATAACATCAGGCGAAGAAGCATCCTCGCGGGCACGTATAGCATAAGCTCTAGCAGGCGCACGGGCTTCGGATCTGGTTATATCATCTCTAGATCCTCTCTGACCACCACTAGCATTGCCCATATTTCCAGATGGTCTACCTCGAGCAGTGGTAGCACCCGGTCTCCCACTCTGACTTGCATTCTGTCCCGACAACCTCGGGCAATCTTTAATGAAGTGGTCAACTGATCCGCATTTGTAACAGGAGCGGTCAGGAAATCTACAACTCCCCGAATGCCATTTACCGCAATATCGGCATTTCGTCCTGTCTCGACGTTCATTCCCAACACTGGCGACCAAAGTGCCTCGTGTACCCACAGGGGGTCGATCACGATCTCGTCCAAAAAGGCCCGAAGTGCCTCTAAACTGGCCCGCATCATCTCGAAATCTCTTCGATGTCTGTTGAAGAGACCTTCCCGAGGATCTTTTACGAAACTCTCCAGTTCCCTCATCAACTCTTTGCTTTTCTTTTCTAAGCTCTTCGGCTTTACAAGCTCGTTCAACAAGTACCACGAACTCTCGTATTTCAAGAACGCCAACGAACATTTTTATATCTTCATTCAGCCCATCCTCGAAGCGTTTACACATAATAGCTTCGGACGAAACACATTCCCGAGCGTATTTGCTAAGTCTAACAAATTTTCGCTCGTAATCAGTAACCGACATGGAGCCTTGCTTAAGCTCAAGAAATTCCTTCTGTTTTTGATCAACAAATCTCTGACTGATATACTTTTTCCGAAACTCAGTTTGGAAAAACTCCCAAGTTACTTGCTCTCGGGGCACAATAGAAGTCAGAGTACTCCACCAATAGTAGGCAGAATCACGTAGCAAGGAGATAGCACACTTTAGGCATTCATCGGGTGTACAAGATAGCTCATCGAGTACCCGGATAGTGTTGTCCAGCCAAAATTCAGCTTGCTCGGCATCATCGCTATCCATAGCCTTAAATTCAGTAGCCCCATGTTTTCGGATTCTATCAACTAGGGGCTTATTTGACCTTATTTGGTCCGTTACCGGTGGTATTGTAGGTGCGGGGGTAGTGTTTGTCGGGAATGGAGGTTGTGGAACAGCCATATTAGTTCGAATGTATTGGTTAAACCAATCATTCATCACGCTATAGAATGCTTGTCTAGCTTCATCATTCTGATTACTAGCATTAGGTTGAGAGTTTGCCGGCACTGTCCCTTGTGCGGGAGCAGGCGCTACACTCTCAAGATCATCAGCTACCTCTCGGTCACGATCGGGATCCATTACTATAAATAAACACATTTACAATTGTCAGAAATCACCACACTATCAAGTAATCACATAAAATGGCATGTATAGCTAGACCCAAAACATTACGGTAGTCCTAGAATCGACTAAACCGTAGCTCTGATACCAATAAAATGTAACACCCCGAACCCGAGACCGACACCGGAGTCGGACACGAGATGTTAACAAACTTTGAAAAATTTTTCCAGACACTGCCCAGTCTGAGTACTAGTCGCTTCAAAAATCATATCTTGAGTTTCACAACTCAAAAATCAGTTTTGTGATTTTTCCCTGAAACTAGACTCATGTCCCCACCTATGTATTTTTTTCTAGAATTTTTGGTTGGGCCAATTAGTACAGTTTATTAGTCAAAGTCTCCCATGTTACAGGGGTCGACTACACTGACCTTTTCCTATTACGACTTGGATATCTCTCTGCACAGAGCTTCAATACTGATGCCGTTTGTTTCTATAGAAACTAGACTCAGAGAGGAATCCATAAATATATGGTATGACCCCTAACTATCTCTGGTCAATTTATAGTGAATTTCCAAAGGCGGAACAGGGAATCCAGAAACTGTTCTGGCCCTGTTCCACAAGAACCCGAATATCTCTTACTGTACTGTTCCTATGATTGTTTCGTTACTTCCATATAAAAGTAGATTCATCAAGGTTCGATTACATAATTTATTCACTATTTAATTCCACTCCTATGAATTCTTGTGATTTTTCCAATCCACACCACTGCTGCTATCAGCTTCTGTTTTCAAAGTAAACCTTACCTAATTTGGGGTTTCATGGACCAACTAGGGCCTTGTCATACATAAGCCCACATATGATCATACTTAGTCATTCCAGTGGCTGATCATTTGCTCAACACTTCCATTCCAACTATAGTTACATCATGAAACCATCTATACATTCATAAACACGAATGGTCTAATGCCATACTCCACTTCTACAAGCCATTTTCGCATGGCTGTACACTTATACATTTCATAAAGTACTCGAAAAACAACAATGGGTAGTCCTATACATGCCATGTCAAGATTCAACCAAAATAGTACCCAAAAGAGCCTTTGATAGTGTGGGCGACTTCGACTTCAAGATCCCGAGTCCGATAGCTGGAGAACCAAAAATCTATAAAACAGAGGAGCAGTGTAACGAGTAAGCAATTTATGCTTAGTAAGTTTGAGCAAGGAATTCCAGCATAAACAAAGAATATCACACATTTGGCTAAATGGAATATTTCATAATACGCAATTTACCGATATCAAACTTGCTTCACAACATTAACAACCCTTATGTACATACACAATAGACTAACTTAGCCGAAGGCCGGTAGCTCGTTTATCAACTGAGCGAACATTTATTTGTAAGGGCTCGATTAAATTCAACACATACGTAACATATCCCCATATTGGGATGTTTTTCGAGTATTCGCTGGAATTTTACAGCAAGCTCATTCATTACCAAATCACGTACCTTCGGGATTTAACCGGATATAGCTCCTCGTTCAAATGCCTTCGGGACATAGCCCGGTTTTAGTAACTCACACAATGCCTTCGGGACGTAACCCGAATTTAACAACTCGCACGAATGCCTTCGGGACTTAACCCGGATTTAATAACTCGCACGAATGCCTTCAGGACTTAACCCGGATTTAGTATCTCGCACAAAGGCCTTCGGATCTTAGTCCGGATATATTCGCTTAGCACAAAGCCTTCGGGACTTAGCCCGGACAGCATTCAATTAATCATGCACATCTAACAATAATTCATGGTACATTCATATTTCATTTTCATTTGCGAAACTCAAACACAAGGCACATATCATCCTTGCACATTCGGCTCAATAGCCTCACATAGAGCATGATTTAATCACATCGTAATTTAAGCTCTCTTACTCAAGAACTTACCTCGGGTGTTGTCGAACGATTCCGCTAGCTATTCAACCACTTTTTCCTTCCCTTTATCGGAATTATTTCCCCTTTGCTCTTGAGCTTAATCAAACAAATAAATTGATTTCATCATTTAGGCATCAAAAAGATGAATACAAGGCACTTAGCCCATATTTATACATTAGACATTAAAGTCTCAAACATGCAAAAATCATGCATCAACACAACATATTAGCTAAATTTCTTTCCCCTTGGCCGAATATGCATGTCTATTTTTGGGGTCGATTTCAACACTTAATACACACATATACACACTAGTAAAGCATCCTCCCCCTTTTCATCAATTTAACACATGCATTGCTCATTAACATGCAAAGTTACATTCGGCCTTAGCACACATCTTGCTAGCCGATTCTTCTCCATTTAGCAACCAATGCACATATGTGCTCACACAAAAAATACTAAAAAGGAGGTTCAAGAATCATCAAGCCATCATCACATGCATCATTAACAAGCTTCATATTTTGCATGCAATGGCATTAACACAACCTCCACCTAGGCCGAATCTTAACTCATCCTCTTGCCTCATCACCACAACATCAAACATCAACCAAGAATGATGCATCCATGGTCAAGTGCCATTTCCATCACATAGCAAGATTTAGACCATGGGCTAGGTAGAACTCAAGCTAACAACTAAAACATGCATGCATCTCATGGAACATCATCAAACATACCTTAGCCTAGCTACATGCATGGCCGGATCTCTTCACCTTTCTTCTTCTTTCCTCCTTAAAATTTTTGGCCAAGGATGAACCAAAGGATGAGAAATTTTTTTCTTTGTTTTTCTTTCTAATTTAGGCTAAATGAAGGTGAGAAAGGATGAACACAAATTTTTTCTCTTTTCTTCTCTTTAGCTCACGGCAATGGGGGGGCAACCACCCATTTTTTTTTCTTTTGTTTCCATTTCTTTATTACCCATACTCCTTATTTTATTCTTCCATTAACAAAACATGTTTCATGACATGTTTTGCCCATCATTCCTTGTCATGGCCGGCCACTACTCATTAGGGGGGGGAATTTGACATGCAAGTCCCCCCCTTTGTCCACATGCACTAATAGGTCCTCACACATTGACCTATCACATTTTAAAATTTTCTCACATAAGTCCTATTGACTAAATTCACATGAAATCAACCAAATTGAAGCTTGAAATTTTCACACATTCATAATTACATATTCTAGACAATAAGTATCACATTCAAACATTTTGGTGACTCGGTTTAGCGGTCCCGAAACCACTTCCCGACTAGGGTCAACTTTGGGCTGTCACAGTTAAAGTGGCCCAATTTGTAAAAATTTTAATTGTTTAATTTAATTTTTAGACTTTAGGAATATTATATGTAAAAATTCAGCCCAAGCAGCTCATTAAAATGACTTGGCCAAATTTCACTCTTAAATTTGTTAATTAGGTTTTTTTTAAGTTTTCCTAATGAGATTAGGAAATAGTTATAAGGCCTATTTATAGGCATGGCCGGCCACCCTTGTTACACACATTACAATTACATTGAAAATTTCAGATTTGCTTTGAGTGAAAATTCTCTTTGAGTTATTCAAGAATTTTCTCTTGAGTTTTCTTTAGAAGTAGTTTTAACAATCTTTTTGATTGTGGGAGCCATCTTCAGCCTTCTTCTTTCCATTGTTCTTCATTGGAGTGGAGATTAGAGCCGTTTGAAGGGAGTTGTGAAATCTTTATCGATTTCAAGGCTTCTTAAGACTTTTCTTTATTCTTTATTAAATTCTGCTTGTGCCGTTTTGGTGAATAATTTGGGTTTAATTGTTCTTGTTTCGTTTCAGCCATTCCAAACTTCAAGATCTGATTCGGCACTTCCTTGGACATAAAGATAAGTTTTTGATTCACAAAAATCCCCCTTTTCTTGCCGTCCAATCCCTAGAACTAGTGTCCATTGATTTCGTAATCTGCTTTTAATTTAGTTGTTGTTTTGTATTCTTTGATAGTTTCGGCTAATTGGAAGTTAATCTTAGGGCTTAATTTCGTGTTCGTGGCTTCCAAGAACATATATTCATAATTGTTTTGATTCTTGGCTGTTCTTTATTGATTTGGGGATTTTTAGTTTCCAGATCTAATTGATTCTAATTAAGTTTTGCTGTTTCGTTTCAGATCCAAACGTTTAGAGTTTTCGTAGGAGTTTCCCGTGACTTGACAACTCTATCTTGGTCCGCGCACAACCCCCTATCATTGTCAGACTTTATTCAGCTCAATTAACCTGAAAGTTCTATGAAGTTTCCTAGCAATTTCCTAGAAGTTTCCTAACAAGCTGAAAAGTTAAGATTGAGCTGAAAAGGCTTGGAAAATTCGGCCAAATAAGATGCATGGTGTTAATGTGCTGCTTTGATCAGTTGAATGGTCTTGAGCAATTTAATGGCACCTTGAGCATTCCAATAGCCAATGGCCGAATATGAGCAGCCTCCAAGCTTGTTAGCTATTGGAATTAATGTAGGCAACTATTGGCCTTTGCCCTCCACGAAATAGGCTTCTAAGGAAGCTCAAAATAGCAGCTTGGAGTCCATTGAGCTTCACGAAAAGCCAGCTGAAAGCAAGAGGCAGCTGCTCCTTTAATGTTGTCCCATGCATTAGCCAAATGCATGTTTTCTTCTTTAATGCTTTCCTTTGCCATTAAGCTAGCTGATTCAGCTGAAAAGAACACCAAATAAATTTTGTCAAGGCATATTTATCACTCATTAAAAATCAGCAGCTGAGACACATTAAATCCTACACATTAATTTGGCTAGAACATATTAAAAATATGTAATAGCTTAAGCCACATTAGACACGTGTACTAATTAAAACATATTAATACTTGAATTAAGATGTCCAGAATTTAGACTTATTAATGCAAATTAATTTATTTGAGCTGAAATTTAACTAATTAACTAACTTAATTAATAAATTTATTCCAGCAACTTTAAATGCAAGAAATTAAATAAATTGCAATCTAGCTCAATGAGCTAGCTAAGTTTCGAATTGAGCTCCCTTGAGATAGCACGAACTAAGTCAGCTTGTAGAAAAGTGCACATCGAGCTACTCGAGCAATGTAGCTTGCCACGGTTTCTTGAAACCTCTTAGCACGAGTTCGAGTAATTGGCCTCGATGGCAGCTCCATAGGTTCGGCATCTAGCTTCATGGTTGAGCTCACATCATCCCCCTCTTCAAGGTGAGTCATCCTCGAATCTTCACCTAAATAAAATGGAGAGAGATCAGCAACGTTAAAACTTGCACTCACTCCATACTCACCTGGTAAATCGATTTTGTAGACGTTATCATTGATCTGTTCCAATACTTGGAATCGACCATCACCCCTTGGTTGAAGCTTGGATTTCCTTTGCTCGGGAAACCTTTCTCTGCGCATGTGGATCCAAACCCAGTCACTAATGTAAGCATACCCGGGGCAACCCAAGTTTCACTTTTCGATCCTCTCGAGTTCCTTGAAGGGTGAACTTTGAGCAATCCGTGCACCTTAGAGCATGCTTCTTCCAGCTCATTTTTAGCTCAATCAAACTTCTCTCCATGCGATTCAGCTCACTCGAGCTCAAGTCAGCTCGTACGAGCTCAATTTAGCTCGTTATTAGCTCTTTTAGCTCACTAAATTTACTTGATGGAATAAACTAATTATTTAAAATAAATTAGAAAGTATTATTACAGCTCATTAATATTTTTTTAGCTGTTACAAGTTTTTATTATGTCTTAGTCAATGCCAAATTTAATTTGTCTTGTTAATATAATATTAAATTTATCATAAGTTAATTATTATGTTAATTAGTGTGTCTAAATTATATTAATGCATGTTCAGCTGAATTTTGTGTGATTTAATATTGTTCATGTGTTTATGTAGGTGAGTCGAATGTGAAGATGTGTTTAATGCAAGGTTCATGAACGGCTTGGTGCAACGTATGGGAGTGTGCATGCATAGTTGAGGTTCAATGGAAGGCATTTAAGGGAGCACAAGTACTTGGGACGTTCATGCTAGAGGGGGCTGCTGAATGTTCATGCATTTGCACATTCATGGACCAAATTTATGGAAGAACATACCTTGGGACATTTTAGGCATGTTCCATGTATTTTCAAGATGACCATTCAAGTTTTCAAGGCACTTTAAAGCTCCATTCGGCCAAGGAAGATGTTCTAACAATTAAGGGGCTGCTCATCTATGGAATTAAGCTTTCTTCAAGGTTAAGGATGCATGAATGCATCAAGTGAAGCAACTTGATAATTCAGCCAATCCATGCATCATCTCCAAGCATGAATCGAATTTTTAATGCTTCATTCATACCCATTCAGCCGAATTTAGCTACAGTAAATTAATAATTTCTTTTTAGAATTTTCTAGCATATTCATGGCTGAATTCTTAGCCATTAAGTTGCCCATTCGATAGCCATGCATGGTTTTATAAATAGTTGTTTATTTTCTTTGTAAAAGGACTTTTGCCAATTTGATTTATGAACATTGTGTTCTTGAGTGAGTTTGTCTCCTCCCAAATTTCGTACAAGTCTCGTTGACTTATCTAGCGTACTAGTGGAGTCTTCTGACTTGTTTCTAAACTTATCACCGTAAAGCGGTGTGGCGTTCCCAAATCCACCATTTCGCAAATCCACGTTAACAACATAAGAAACGGGGTGACGCTACGATATAGTGTTGAATCTTTCTTCTGTTAAGTTTGTTTTCCATCCCTACCAATTATCCCATATTATCTATCCTTTGTTTCTTTTATTAAACTGAACCTACATCTTTCTAAACCTTCCATCCATTTCAAAAATCACTTTGTAAGCTTCCGCAAACCTTAAACAAATTTACACCTTTTTGACTACTAGAACTTCTCCTCGTCAACGATCGGGCAAACTTTGTGAAACGACTCCATTAACCCGGGCCAGTTAGCATCATTTGGTATCAGAGCTAGAAAACAAGGAGTGCCAAAGATCGAAGAAGCCAGAATAGGTTCGTGAATTGAAAAAAAAAATTAAAATTAAAAAAAGTTGTATTTATTTTCCTTTGTAAATCAGCATATTGTACTGAAATATTGAAAAATATATATACGAGTATAAAAAAAAGATATAGTGAAGTTTGCAAGTTTTCAATCTCATTTCTTTTTGTTTATTCCCGATCATCGTATCCTTTTCCATTCCCAATTCTTCTACCCCAAACGCCACACACTTAACCATTTTTCTTTTATTTCAGCCAAACCTACACCTAAAACTTGGCTTGACCACTACCAAGCATCCACGACCTACATCTTTCTAAACCTTCCATCCATTTCAAAAATCACTTTGTAAGCTTCTGCAAACCTAAAACAAATTTACACATTTTTTACTACTAGAACTTCTCCTCGTCTACGATCGGGCAAACTTTGTGAAACGACTCGGTTAACCCGGGCCGGTTCGCATCATTTAGTATTAAAGCTAGAAAATGAGGAGCGCCGAAGATCGAAGAAGCCCGAACAGGTTCGTGAATTGAAAAAAATTGAAATTAAAAAAATTGTATTTATTTTCCTTTGTAAATCAACATATTGTACTGAAATATTGAAAAAAAAGAAAAAAATATATATACGAGTATAAAAAAAAGATATAGTGAAGCTTGCAAGTTTCCAATCTCATTTCTTCTTGTTTATTCCCGATCATCGTATCCTTTTCCATTCCCAATTCTTCTACCCCAAACACCACACACATAACCATTTTTCTTTTATTTCAACCAAACTTACACCTAAAACATTCATCCCTTGTAACCCATTTTGAAGCCGACCCCAAAACCGTAATAAGTTTACTTGAGACAAAAATACGAATTTACGAGAGTGAGACGAGCGGTAAAGGGTAAGAGAACGTGAGAGCATTAGAGAGATTAAAAGCCAATATAAGAGTGAAAACATGAAGCGAACTGGCTCAGTGAAGTGAGTCGAGTCGTTGATGTGTCGTATCGTTAAAATGAGGAAGTATTGCTCGATCTTGAAATATGATGGAAATTTGGCTAAGTTTAGATGATGGTAACAAGGATAGGCTCGAAATAGTGAATATTGAGGAATTATAGGTTCGGCTAATCAAGAAGATAAATAAAGGAAATGGTTGGTGAAAGATAGAAGTGAATGGGCTTAAATATCAAGAGTGAACCAACACTATAGTTGAGTGTCGACCCGAAACTTATAAGACTTTAAGGTGGTTTACAGAATGGATAGAATAGAACCTTGACCCGTTACTTAGTAAATTAAGAACCAAAGGTATAATTGGGGTGAACGCCACTCTTAGGGTTGAGTGATAAGTTTAAGGAAACAAGGTAGACGCCACTAGCTATGCTAGATAAGTCAGGTTGAGTTTAAAACGAAATAAGAGAGTTGAAAAATCAAAAAATGTTATAAACATTAATCAAAGGTTCAAAAGTTCTTTTACAAAACATTGAAATCAGATTTTTTTTATTGAGTGAAAAAATCTCTTTGAGTTTTCTCTAAGAATTCTCTCTTGAGTTTTTTTTAGAAGTAGTTTTAACAATATTTTTGATTGTGGGAGCCATCTTCAGCCTTCTTCTTGCCATTGTGCTACATCAGAGGGGAGATTAGAGCCGTTTGAAGGGAGTTGTGAAATCTTTCTCGATTTCAAGGCTTCTTAGGACTTTTCTTTATTTTCTTGCTGTTTATTCCTCTTTAATTTTTTTGCTTGTGCCGATTCATTGATTAAATTGTTTTAATCTCTCTTGTTGTGTTTCCAGCCCTTTCAATCTTCAAGAATCTGTTCAGCACCAGTCTTGGGCATCAAGAATCATTCTTGATTCATAATTCTTCTTTTTCTTGCCGCACAAAACCTAATTCTACTTCAATTTGGGGTTTCTTGATCTATTGAGTCTAATTTTTCTGTTTTGTGTTTACTTGTCAGATTCGGCTGATTGGAGACTTTTCTTGAAGTTCAATTTCATGTTCTTGGCTTCCAAGAATCCCTATTAATAAGTGTTTTGACTCTTGGCTGATTCTTTCTTGTTTTGGGGTGTTTCTTTATAGATCTTTTACTGCTAATGTTAATTTTCTGTTTCCGTTTCAAATCCAAGTGTCTATAGTTTTCGTAGAAATTTCCTGTGACTTGGCAACTCGATCTTGGTCCGCGCGCAACCCTCTATCATTTGGTATCAAATTTTGGGCGTTTTGGGTGTTCTTGGTGGATTTCTAAACTGATCTCCTTTTAAAAACAGTAAATAGCAGTTTTTTACCCAGAAAAATTTTTGGAAAAAAAATTCATTTGAGTTGGTAAACATTGTCCGATTGGTCTGAAATTTTATATGCATATTTGTGGCACTGTGATAGAATATTACAAATTATTTCCCAGAAAAAAATCAGTACAAAAAGTCAAAAAATTGAAAAATACAAAATCAAATAAAAGTTTTAAAAAATATTCAGCGGGTTGAGTTTAATGCCAAAAATTTCCAGATCAAAAATACAATATTTAAGGACATTCCAGTTTAAATTTTGTGATTTTTTGAGATCGAGAACACCTCAAACAAAGTTGTCAAGTTACTCCGTAGTTTCTTCGGGTTTTCGGGTATCAACAATTTTTATTGATTCTTAGCTGTAGGTTTTCATTTGTTTTGCTTTTATTCTCCCGTTATACTGTCTAACACCTTCTTGTTTCTTGTGTTAGTAGGATTTAATAGTGTCCACAATTCTTCCTCGGAGCGACACAAATCAAGTGGTGTCTCGTCACTTTTTTGACTCCTAGCGCAATTAGGATTATTTGGTAGTTATTGTTCATACACTTTCTAATTGATTGATATAGACTCTACTAAAGAACTCACAAGACTAAATTCTACCTCTTTGAGAATTTGATTTTCCTTTTTGAGTGATTAACGGTGAGATTTATTTTTTTTTTGGAGTATTGAGTGTTTGTTTTTCAGGTATTCTTGGAGAAACTCAAAGAGAATTTTCACTCAACAAAAATCTGATTTCAATGTGTAGTTCAATATAATTTTCCTTTGTAAATCAGCATATTGTACTGAAATATTGAAATATATATATACGAGTATAAAAAAAGATATAGTGAAGTTTGCAAGTTCTCAATCTCATTTCTTCTTATTTATTCCCGATCATCGTATCCTTTTCCATTCCCAATTCTTCTACCCTAAACGCCACACACTTAACCACTTTTCTTTTATTTCAGCCAAACCTACACCTAAAACATTTATCCCTTGTAACCTACACCTAAAACTTGGCTTGACCACTACCAAGCATCCACGACCTACATCTTTCTAAACCTTCCATCCATTTCAAAAATCACTTTGTAGGCTTCCGCAAACCTAAAACAAATTTACACCTTTTTTTACTACTAGAACTTCTCCTCGTCGACGATCGGGCAAACTTTGTGAAATGACTCGATTAACCCGGGCCGGTTCGCATCATTTAGTATCAGAGCTAGAAAATGAGGAGTGCCAAAGACCGAAGAAGCCAGAATAGGTTCGTGAACTGAAAAAAATTGAAATTAAAAAAATTGTATTTATTTTTCTTTGTAAATCAGCATATTGTACTGAAATATTGAAAAAAAAAAATATATATATATACGAGTATAAAAAAAGATATAGTGAAGCTTGCAAGTTTTCAATCTCATTTCTTCTTATTTATTCCCGATCATCGTATCCTTTTCCATTCCCAATTCTTCTACCCCAAACACCACACACTTAACCATTTTTCTTTTATTTCAGCCAAACCTACACCTAAAACATTCATCCCTTGTAACCCATTTTGAAGCCGACCGCAAATCCGCAATAAGTCTACTTGAGACCAAAATACGAATTTAAGAGAGTGAGACGAGCGGTAAAAGGTAAGAGAACGTGAGAGCATTAGAGAGATTAAAAGCCAATATAAGAGTGAAAACATGATGCGAACTGGCTCGGTGAAGTGAGTCGAGTCGTTGATGTGTCGGATCGTTAAAATGGAGAAGTATTGCTATATCTAGAAATATGATGGAAATTTGGCTAAGTTTAGATGATGGTAACAAGGATAGGCTCGAAATAGTGAATATTGAGGAATTATAGGTTCGACTAATCAAGAAGATAAATAAAGGAAATGGTTGGTGAAAGATAGAAGTGAATGGGCTTAAAGATCAAGAGTGAACCAACACTATAGTTGAGTGTCGACCCGAAACTTATAAGACTTTCAGGTGGTTTACAGAATGGATAGAATAGAACCTTGACCCGTTACTTAGTAAATTAAGAACCAAAGGTATAATTGGGGTGAACACCACACTTAGGGTTGAGTGATAAGTTTAAGGAAACAAGGTAGACGCCACTAGCTATGCTAGATAAGTCAGGTTGAGTTTAAAACGAAATAAGAGAGTTGAAAACTCAAAAAATGTTATAAACATTAATCAAAGGTTCAAAAGTTCTTTTACAATGAAAATGAACAACTATTTATAGGACCATGCTTGGCTAGCCGAATGGGCAACTTAATGGCTAAGAATTCAGCCATGAATATGCTAGAAAATTCTAGAAAGAATTCATTAATTTGCTGTAGCTAAATTCGGCTAAATGGGCATGAATGAAGCATTAAAAATTCGGTTCATGCTTGGAGATGATGCATGGATTGGCCGAATCATCACCTTGCTTCACTTGATGCATTCATGTATCCTTAACCTTGAAGAAAGCTTAATTCCATGGATGTGCAGCCCCTTAATTGTTCCAACATCTCCCTTGGCCGAATGGAGCTTTATAGTACCTTGAGAACTTGAATGGTCATCTTGAAAATACATGGACCATGCCTGAAACGTCCCAAGGTATGTTCTTCTATAAATTTAGTCCATAAATGTGCAAATGCATGAACGTTCAGCATCCCCCTCTTGCATGAACGTCCCAAGTATTTGTGTTCCCTTAAATGCCTTCCATTGAACCTCCATTATGCATGCACACTCCCATACATTGCACCAAGCCATTCATGAACCTGTAGCAAATAAAATCAGCAAGTTAAATGCATTCCAGAACAATAATTTGGCAGCATGTGAAAACAATAATGATAGAGGGTTGTGCACGGACCAAGATCGAGTTGCCAAGTCACGGAAAACTGCTATAAAAATGCTAGACGCTTGGATCTGAAACGAAACAGAAAATCAAACTTAGAATCAACAGATCTAAAACGGAACACCCAAAATAATAAAGAATCAGCCAAGAATTGAATAACTTATTAATAGGGATTCTTGGAAGCCAAGAACACGAAATTGAACTTCAAGAAAAGTCTCCAATTAGTCAAATCTGACAAGTAAACACAAAACAGAAAAAATTAGACTCAACAGATCACGAAACCCCAAATTGAAGTAGAGCTAGGTTCTGTGCGGCAAGAAAAGAAGAATTATGAATCAAGAATGATTCTTGATGCCCAAAACTGGTGCCGAACAGATTCTTGAAGATTGAAAGGGCTGGAAATGCAACAAGAGAGATTAAAACAATTTAATTAATTAATCAGCACAAGTAGAAAAATTAAAGAGGAATAAACAGCAAGAAAATAAAGAAAAGTCCTAAGAAGCCTTGAAATCGAGAAAGATTTCACAACTCCCTTCAAACGGCTCTAATCTCCCCTCCAATGTAGGACAATGGCAAGAAGAAGGCTGAAGATGGCTCCCACAATCAAAAAGATTGTTAAAACTACTTCCAAAGAAAACTCAAGATGATACGAGTCACAAAGGCCCAATTCAAGCTCAATGACGTGATGGGCTTAAATTACCACAAGGCCCAATAACGAGGTCAAAGGTCAGGCAAATGTGTATGAAACTAAATAGAATCATTCAAGACTTCATTAGCAAGGTCTTAGATACGTATACAAAGGAAAAAGAAAATCAAATGATACGAGTCACAAAGGCCTTAGATGCATATACGAAGGAAAAAGAAAATCAAGATTCACTCTCTTGTTTTCAAGAAAATCAAGAAACCGAATCTTGGTCCAATTTTGCTGTTTTGAGCGATTTCAAGAATCAAGAAAATCAAGGTTTCAAATCTTGGAAATCTTGGTCCAAGAAACCGAATCTTGCAACTAAGGTGCATTGGATCTCAGTTACGAGCATTAAGAAGCCAATTTCGGGAGAGAACAGATTACAAGCCCAAGTTCTTGAAGACAATGCCCAATAAGATGTTCCAAGCCCAATCAAGAAATTTAAATTAAACTTAGTTGAAAATTAGGCCAAATTGTCAAAGTGGCCCAATTTGTTAAGTTTTAATTCTTTAAATACTTAGTTTTCATTTTTAGACTTTATGAATAAATTTCTATTTAAAAATTCAGTCCAAGAGGCCCATTTAAAGTCCTTGGCTGAATTTCCCCTTTCCTCACTACCCTATCCTCGTCTTTTTCTTTTGTTTCTTTTTTTCGTCTCTCAATCTCATTTCATATTCGCTCATTTTCTCGCATCAACATCTCTTGCCTTTCTTTTCTTCTTATTTCTTGTTGTGCCTTCCTTTCATTACAAGATAGAGATGTTACAAATGAATCAGAACGGAAAGACTTTCGTTGGGTATGTACGGAATGACTTGCATACGAACAATGATCCCCTTGGAAAACTTCACTCTCGAAACTTGCTTTGCATCGTCTTGAATTCCTCATTGAATAGGAGTCATGATATGAATCTCTTCTCGAATATTCATTGAATGTTCATCTTCTTGGCACTCTCATTTTTGCCCTTTCACTTGAATTAAGTTGTCCTTGTTGGGCTCTTTTCTCCACTCGCATCTCATTGATAGTAGCACTCAATGTTCGAAGTATGGCAGCCCGTTCGTCTAACTGTTTTTGGATCATTTTAAATTTATCATGGACATTATTATGGTCATCATCAACTTGACCAACTCTAGACATTTTTTTTCTTTTTTTCAAAAACCTGCAAAACAAACACTCAACACTCAAAAAAATTAACAAACCTCACCGTTAATCACTCAAAAGGAAAATCAAATTCTCAAAGAGGTAGAATTCAGTCTTGTGAGTTCTTTAGTAGAGTCTATATCAATCAATTTGGAAAGTGTATGAACTGTAACTACCAAGGAATCCTAATTGCACTATGAGTCCAAAAAGTGATGAGACACCAACTGATTTGTGTTGCACCGAGGAAGAATTTTGCACACTTTTAAAACCTACTAACACAAGAAACAAGAAGGTGTTAGATAGTGTAAAGGAAGAATAAAGGAAAAACAAATGAAAACCTACAACTAAGAATCAATAAAAATTGCTAAAACCTGAAAATCTTATATTGCTTAAGGTGAATTTTGATGAAGGATAGAAGCGGACCTTGACCCGTTACCTATATGTAGGTAAGAGCCAAAGGTATAATAATATGGTTGAACGCCACACCGGTTCGGTGATAAGTTCAATAGAGTTCTGATTGACGCCACTAACAAGCTAGATAAGTCGCTTCGAGACTCAAACGAAAGAAGGGAGGAGGTAACCTCACAAGAACAAAAGTTCTATTAAGTTTAATTGATCAAATTCTCTTCTTTTACAATAAACAAGTAAACTATTTATAGGCAAAGACTAAGCTAGCTGAACATGGACAGCTTCTAGAATGAACATTGAATATTGGAAAATTTGGTAAGGTGCATGGAAGAGCTAGGTTCGGCCAATGAGCTTAAATAATCTCATTTAAGATGAATTTTTTTGGCTGAAAAGTGATAAGCAATTAATAGGAAATTGGACAGCCATTTGAAGTGTGAATGCTCAGCTTTGAAGAGTCCTTGAGTGTAAACACCATGAACCGAACAACCAAAATGAATCCAGCAATGTGAAAGAAATAAATGGCAGCTTTGGAGTAGGAAACATCATCTCCTTTGGCCGAATAGTCACATAGGAAACTTCAAAAATCAGCACACCATTTTAATTGCATTCCATGCATGTATTGCCAAATACATTGTATCCAACGTGCATGCATCTTTTAAATGCACTCCCACATTCGGCCAACCTACAAAAGGAGCAAATGAACTTAAATTAATTTGTATTCAGCTGAAACATAATTAAAATATAATCTGGACAATTAAATTAAAACAAGACACAATTAATTAAATTAAGACCTAATTAATTCGGTTAGGACAAGACACATTGAAAACATGCAATAAAACATATTTATAAGCTGTAGGAATTAAGATGACTTAATAACATGTAAGAAAACACAATTAACATGCATAATTAAATTCGTCCACATTTAAGACCAATTAAACAACGAAAATTAGTTGAGCTGTATATAACTAAATTAACTAACTCAAATAATTATTTCAGCAACTTTATTATCGCATAAATGGAATTAAGCTAGATTTGAGTTGATTCGAGCTCTTGGAGCTGGAAACGAGCTAAACGGAGCTCAACGAGATGGAATTGAACTAATTCAGCTCGCATGGGTTTGCAAGCAATGCTTAGGGAGCTGGTCTAAAAGTCTGCCCGGGGCATGGTCGTATCACTTTGACCTCGTTATTGGGCCTTGTGGTAATTTGAGCCCATCAAGTTCTTGAGCTTGAGTTGGGCCTTTGTGACTCGTATCATTCCCCCCTTCCTCAAAAAGATTCGTCCTCGAATCTAAAAAATCAAATGGAGATAAGTCAGCCACACTGAAACTAGAACTTACATTGTACTCACCGGGTAGATCAATTTTGTATGCATTATCATTGATCCGCTCAAGTACTTGGAAAGGCCCATCGCCTCTTGGGTCCAACTTGGTCTTTCTTTTTGTAGTAAATCATTCTTTCCTCATATGGACCCAAACCCAATCTCCGGGTTCAAGGACAACCCATTTGCGCCCCTTGTTTGCTTTGTTGGTGTTAATGTCATTTGTTTTGGCTATTCGTTGCCTAGCCTTCTCGTGTAGAGATTTCACCAACTCAGCTTTCTGTTCACCATCTAAAACAATATATTCTAGTTGTAATGGCGCAAGATCAAGTACTGTTAGTGGGTTAAAACCAAAAACAAGTTCAAATGGAGAATAGCAAGTTGTAGAATGAATAGATCTATTATATGCAAATTTAACAAATGGCAAACACTCTTCTTAGTTTTTAATGTTCTTTCCCACAACAGATCGTAATAAGGCTCCTAAAATTTGATTAACTACCTCAATTTGGCCATCAGTTTGGGGGTGACATGTAGTTGAATACAGTAATTTTGTACCAAGCTTACCCCACAATACCTTCCAAATGTGGCTAAGGAATTTGACATCTCTGTCGGAAAAAATTGTTTTAGGGATGCCATGAAGTCTTACCACCTCTTTAAAAAATAAGTCTGCCATATGTGTAGCATCATCTGTTTTGTGACAAGGAATAAAATGTGCCATCTTGGAAAACCTATCAACAACAACAAATATACTATCTCTTCCTTTCTTAGTTCGTGGCAAACCTAGAATAAAATCCATGGATAAGTCTACCCATGGTGAAGTAGGAATCAGCAAAGGAGTGTAAAGGCCATGAGGCATTACCTTAGATTTTGCTTGTTTACATGTAATGCACTTAGAACATACCTTTTCGACATCCATCTTCATATGTGGCCAATGGAAGTGTTCTTGCAGGATGTCTAGTGTTTTGGTCACTCCAAAATGTCCCATTAAACCCCCACTATGGGCCTCATGAATCAATAAGTTGTGCATGGAACACTTTGGTATGCACAACCTGTTTACACGAAAAAGAAATCCATTTACAAGGTAAAACTTCTCAAAAGTAGTACTTCCAAAATTACTATAGATATGGCCGAAATCAGCATCATCATTATATAACTCCTTAATACGTTCAAACCCTAATACCTTAGCATTCAATGTAGTTATTAAAGCATATTGTCTAGACAAAGCATCCGCAACTACATTATCTTTACATGTTTTGTATTTTATCACATAAGGGAATGTTTCAATGAATTCCACCCATCGGGCATGCCGTTCACTCAAATTACCTTATTCCTTTAACCACTTAAGGGATTCATGGTCTGTATGTATAACAAATTCATTAGGCAGCAAATAATGTTGCCATACTTGAAGTGCACGAACCAATGCCAACGGTTCTTTATCATAAGTTGAGTAGTTTAATTGTGCACCATTCAATTTTTCACTAAAATAAGCAATTGGTTGCTTATCTTGCATTAAAACGACGCCAATGCCAATTCTTGAAGCACCACACTCAAGTTCAAAAGTATTAGTAAAATCAGGTAATTTAAGAAGAGGAGCAGAACATAACTTAGCTTTTAGGGTCTGAAAAGCCTTTTCTTGAGTTTCACCCCATTTGAAACCCACGGATTTCTTTATAACCTCTATTAATCGGGCAGCAATAATAGAGAAATCTTTCACAAATCGTCTATAAAAATTAGCTAAATCATGGAAAGATCTCACCTCAGTTATCGATTTAGGAGTTGGCCACTCCTTGATTGCCTTGACTTTGTCCTCATCGACATGAATACCTTGAGCACTAACTATGAAACTTAAAAATATTAGCTTATCACAACAAAATGTTCATTTATCAAGGTTGGCAAACAATTTTTCATCTCATAGAATGTCTAAAACGGTTCTAACATGGAAAACATGATCATTTAATGTCTTTGAGTAAATTAAAATGTCATCAAAGTAAACTACTACAAATTTACCCAAGTGAAGCCTTAAAACGTGATTCATTAATCTCATAAATGTACTCGGTGCATTAGTAAGGCCGAAAGGCATAACTAACCATTCATACAATCCAAATTTTTTTTTAAAGGCTGTCTTCCATTCATCTCTTTCCCTTATTCGAATTTGATGATAATCGCTTTTTAAATCAATTTTAGTAAATATAATTGAACCATGTAATTCATCAAACATATCATCAAGTCGAGGAATTGGATGTTTATACTTTATCGTTATTTTGTTGATTGGACGGCAATCAACACACATTCTATACGATCTTTCTTCGGTACCAATAAGACAGGAACGACACAAGGGCTTAGGCTCTCACGAATTTACCCTTTTTCTAGTAACTCCTCAACTTGCCTTTGCAATTGCTTTGTCTCCTCGGGATTGCTTCTATAGGCTGGTCGATTTGGTATTCAAGCTCCGGGTACTAAGTCAATTTGATATTCTATCCCATGTAAAGGTGATAAATCTTTAGGGGCCTCACTAAAAACATCCTCATAATCCTGCAAGAGACACTGAAACACACTAGGCAAATTTTCGTTAATGTTAGATAAAGATAAATAGTTTTGCATAAACCTCACAAGGATACAAGACAGTTTATTGAGTAGGGCTCTTCGCACATCTTTTTTTGTTGCCATCAAATTTTTCACTCTAATTTTACCACTTGCGGATTCACTCACCTTTGGGCCATTTAAATTTTGACTTTTTTCACTACTAGCCTCTTTTCTCTTTGTCTTTTGTATTTGTCCTTTCTCCCTCGCCCCCTTACAAAAATTCTTCATCTTTAATTGATCTTTATATACATCATTAGGATTTAAAGAAGCAAAAGTGAATTTTCGACCTTTAAACACAAGGGAGTATCTATTGAGCTTACCTTGGTGTGTAACATCACAATCAAATTGCCAAGGCCGTCCAAGGAGCAAGTGTGCCGCAGGCATTGGGACCACATCACACCATACCTCATCCTCATAATTCCCGAGCTTTGATGCGATCCCGATCGCATCATGTTACGACACAACTGGATGCTACCGAAATTGGTCCAAACTCGAGGGGCCCAAGTGCAAAATGAAGTTTTTTTTAATTTTAGTTTGTCAATTTGGCTGCAGGAAAATAAGGACTTTGATTCATTAATTTTTAGTTATTTTAGTTTGTGTTTTTAATTATGTCATAGTTTGCACATCATTAATATGTGTTCTGCATTTAATAAAGTCATGCATTATGTAACTTTCATGTTAGTTAAGTTTGCATCATTAAATTAAGTCAAGTTAGTTTAATTATGTAACTTTCATGTTAGTTAAATTTGCATTTCAAAACCATGCATTTAAGCATCTTAGTTTAATAAATGAGTTAATGGACATTTATTCAACTCATCTTAGTTTTAATTAATAAGTGTTTTTGTTGAACTTTATTTAATAAGTGTTGTTCTTAATTGATCTAGTTCCTAAGATTATTTATTGATGCATAAATTAAGTTTTTTTTAAAATTATGCTTCTTTAATTAAACTAGTTGCTGGAATTATTATTGCATATATGTTTTAGTTCATTTATTTAAGTAAGTTTAATGTTTTTCATGATTAATAAGTGTTTTCATTTGTTTAATAAACTCATTTTAATATGTTTATTGCAGGTGAATTTTTAGCTTATAGTGGTTACAATTCAAGGCTGTTACACATTTAATTAAGTGGTTGTTCAAGTTCTTTTGAGTTACAATTAAAGGGGCTGTTATAAAGGGAGCTTAAAAATCATTAAAGGAGTTTTTAAAGAGCATTTTATGCCCTTTAAAATTCAGCAGCAACTCTTCCACTTCCAGCCGTTTTTGGAGCTTTCAAGAGAAATTAATCAAGCCTTTGAATGTCATTAAGGAGCAGGTTAAGAGATGGTGACTATTCAACTAGCCAAGGACAACTCAAGAGTCATTTTCTAAGCCATTAAAGACATTCAAATCAGCTGAATTAAAGTGATTTTATGGAAGGAGTTATTTGGTTCAAAGAATAAGAAAAGACATCAGTTTTTTTTATGGCACATTAAGTGGATGTTTTTGACCATTCGGTTACCTTGTTCTAGCATTATAAATAGATGTAATCAGCCATAGAGGGGAGAACTTTTGGATGAATATAGATGAAATATTTGAATTGTGAGCTATCCAATTCTCTTTGTTCTTATGGAATTGATTTGACTTATCAAGCTTAGCTTGTGGCGTCTATCCATTTCTTGTTTTCGAACTTATCACTTTCATAGTGTGGCGTTCATCATATACCAAGGTTCCTATCATTCTTGATAGTGGGTCGAGGTCTTTTCTTTGTTGTTTTCCTATACTGTCATTCACCTAAGAGCTACTTTGAGTCTCGGGTCAACAACCTCTATTGTTGGTTCATTCTCTGCCCTTAGCCAAAATTTTCCATTCGTTGTTAAACCCATTTCCCTTTTAAACGTTTATTTGTTGCCTTTCTTCTATTTTGAAACAAACTTAGCCTTACTCAAATTCACGATCGAGCAAACACTAACGACTCGAATCAATCACAAAACGAGTTCGTATCAAGCTTAAAAGTGACCAATGACTATTTTGTTACTTTAACTTCCGAGCATTCATCAAGCCACTGAAGGTGATATGGCTTAGGGTGCTTGATACGAGGTAACTTTAAGGAATCAACCAAATAATTGCTAACTACATTCAAACAACTCCCACTATCAATAATAAGTGAACATAAGTTACCTTTTATAAAACACCAAGAATGGAAAATATTGGTCCTTTGGTTATCAACATCATCTCTCATCTGGATGTTAAGGGTGCGATAGACTACAAGGCATTGAAAGTCGGCAAAGCCCCCTTCTTTTGGTGGTTCAACCAACTCTTCTCCATTATCACTATCATTCACAAGTTCGTGCATTTTCGGATCTTTTTTATCAGAGTTGGAAGTATACTTACCATTATCTTTCATAAGAAGTTAAATTGGGCTGCTTAGAAGGTATTTGCGTTTTAATGGGATCCCCTTTCTTCTAATCTGATTGCTTACTACCACTACTCAAAGAAGGCTTATTAGCAACAAAAGGTGGTTTCAAACTTTTAAAATTAGAATTGGAAGTGTTACCTCTGTAATATTGTGAAGTAGAGAAGGAACCAAACCTCTATTCCTTTAATTGTTGCTCGATCTCAATGGCTTTATGAACGGCTTCTTCTAATTCAATATATGTTTTGTAGCCTTAATGTATTAGCTATTGGCCTATTTAAACCATCAATAAATTGAATCATAGTTGTTTCCTCATCCTCCTCCACATTAGATCTCTGAATGAGCATTTCCATCTCCTTAAAGTATTCATCTACCGTCTTACTACCTTGAACAAGTTGTCTAAGCTTTGTTTTAACCTCTCTATAGTAATGAGGCGGAATAAATCTCTTACGCATGACTTGTTTCAACTCATCCCATGTCGTAATCTCACCTTCATAATTCCTATGACGATTTACCCTAAGTTGAGTACACCAACTTAATGCATAATCTGAAATTTCCAGTGTTGCTAACGATACCATTTCATCATCCGGACATTTATAATAGCAAAACATAAGTTCAATTTTAGCTTCCCATTCACAATAAGCTTCTGGATCATTCTTACCACGAAATTGAGGAATTGTGAACTTTGGTTTTGCCAAAGAGGGTTGCCCACGATCATAAAAATCATAGTCAGTTCTAGAGACTCGTCTAGGAGCCCACCTATACGCAGGAGGCTGGTTATCCACATCTTCTTTAATTGGACCTCGATATTGAGACTCTTGATCCAATCGCATCTCATTGATAGTAGCATTCAATGTTTGAAGTATAGCATTTATTTGTGTGATTGCAGCAGCCTATTCATCTAACTGTTGTTGGAACTTTTTAAATTTGTCATGGACATCATTATGGTCATCATCGACTTGACCCATTCTAGACATCTTATTATTATTATTATTATTATTGGAATACCTGCAAAACAAACACTCAACACTCAAAAATTAACAAACCTCACCGTTAATCACTCAACAAAGAAAATCAAATTCTCAAAGAGGTAGAATTCAGTCTTGTGAGTTCTTTAGTAGAGTCTATATCAATCAATTAGAAAGTGTATGAACCGTAACTACCAAAGAATCTTAATTGCACTAGGAGTCCAAAAAGTGACGAGACACCAATTGATTTGTGTCGCACCGAGGAAGAATTGTGCAGACTTTTAAATCCTACTAACACAAGAAACAACAAGGTGTTAGATAGTGTAAAGGAATAATAAAAACAAAAGAAATGAAAACCTACAGCTAAGAATCAATAAATATTGCTGACACCCGGAAACCCGAAAAAACTACAGAGTAACGTGACAACTTCGTTTGAGGTGTTCCTAATCTTGAAAAATCACAAAATTTAAACTAGAATGTCCTTAAACATTTTATATTTGATCTGGAAAGTTTCAGCACTAAACTCAACCCTCTGAATATTTTTTAATTTTTATTTGATTTCATCATTTTCTATTTTTTTGACTTTTTCTACTGATATTTTTGTGGGAGTTATTTTTTAATATTCTATCACAGTGCCACAAATATGCATATAAAATTTTAGACCAATTGGACAACGTTTACCCACTCAAATGAATTTTTTTTCAAAAATTTTTCTGGGTAAAAACTGCTATATGCTGTTTTTTTAAAGGAAATCAGTTTAGAAATCAACCAAGAACACCCAAAATGCCCAAAATCTGATACCAAATGATAGAGGGTTGTGCACAGACCAAGATCGAGTTGCCAAGTCATGGAAAACTCCTATGAAAACACTAGACGCTTGGATCTGAAACGAAACAGAAAATTAAACTTAGAATCAACAGATCTGAAACGAAACACCCAAAACAATAAAGAATCAGCCAAGAATTGAAACACTTATTAATAGGGATTCTTGGAAGCCTAGAACAGAAAATTGAACTTCAAGAAAAGTCTCCAATCAGCCGAATTTGACAAGTAAACACAAAACAGAAAAATTAGACTCAAGAGATCACGAAACCCCAAATTGAAGTAGAGCTAGGTTCTGTAAGGCAAGAAAAGAAGAATTATGAATCAAGAATGATTCTTGATGATACGAGTCATAAAGGCCCAACTCAAGCTCAAGAACGTGATGATGCGACCACGTCCCAAGCTCCACCAAGCCCGCCTCTTGACTCCATTGAGCTCCCAAAGGGACCTATGACTCAATCTCGATCTAAACGACTTCAAGAAGCTGTATCCGTATTATTTCATAGAATTTGGAAGGAAGATCAGCTTGTTTTTGAAGGGAACGCTCAGGCTAAGCCATTGAAGAATCCATACGTTTTAGTGCAAGTTGACTTTAGCTCAATTTCAACTCCCATAGCTCATTTCAGCTCCAATCAGCTCACTTGAGCACAATTCCGACCATTTGAGCTCAATCTAACTTCTTATCAGCTCGTTATTTTTATCATTTAAATAAATTGAGTATTAGTTTTATTTTAATTAGTTTTCTACAGCTCATGACCGAATTCACTAGCTCAATTCAGCTCGTCGATAATTTTCAACTTTCATTGAGCTAGCCGAATTTATTGATACTTATATTTTATTTGTGTATTTATTTTAATTTATTAAATATGTCTTAATATTATTTAATCTAAGCTGAATGTACATTGAATCTAATTTGTTTTTACCTTTTGTAGGTACAGCCAAATTTGGACACACAATTAATGAGGATTCATGAACATTGTTGATTCATTGTACGTGTGTATGCATGAATGTCTTCCTTTAACGAATGCATGCTTTAAGGATGGTACATGAATTCTTTATTACAATGAATGGGAGTGTGCATGAATGCTCACCTACATGCATCGGTTGCTGACCATTAAACCCCTATGCACCTATTCGGCCAAAAGGCATCTTTTGGAGTGTCCATCCACACCTTGGCCGAACCTAGACGAGGCTATTGGCCTCCCATGCATTCACAAGCCACCAAGTTCATTTCCTTAAACATGAAGCTACCCATTGAAGATCCATTCAGCCGAATTTAGAAAAGTTTTAAAGGATACATTTTTAGATTAGTTTAATACATTTAAAGCCGAATTACTTAGTTTTTAAGTTTGTCCATTTTGTCCATTCGACTATCATATGAAAACTATAAATAGTTTATTTCTCTTTGTAAAAAGGTTAGACATTTTTTATTATTAAAACTTGATTGTGAGGTTACCTCCTTTCTTATTTCGTTTGAGTCTCGTTCTGACTTATCTAGCTAGCTAGTGGCATCAACCCGACTCTTTGAACTTATCACCATTCTGGTGTGGTGTTCATCCATCTTTTTATACCTTTGGTTCCTACCTCTTTATAGGTAACAGGTCAAGGTCTATCTTCTACCTTTCGTATTTTCCACCTTAAGTGATATAAGTCCCCGGGCAACACTCTCTCTAGTATTGAATCATTCTTGATACTTAGGTTCACTTTTCCATCTCCATCCTATTTATTAAATATAAACTTTATTTATTTTCTTATTAAACCGAACCTACAAAATATCCAAATTTAGCCTACCTTTTGAACCCTTTTAAAAGTCTTCCGCTTAAACTGAAAACAATCTTCATCTTAAAACAATTTCGAATGAACTTCTCGTTGACTATCGGGCATCTTAAGTGAACTCGACTCAATCAACCGAGTCGGACATGTCACGTGATGGGCTTAAACTACCACAAGGCCCAATAACGAGATCAAAGGCCAAGCAAATGCGTAGGAAACTAAATGGAACCATTCAAGACTTCATTAGCAAGGCCTTAGATGCGTATACGAAGGAAAAAGAAAATCAAGATTCACTTTCTTATTTTCAAGAAAATCAAGAAACCGAATCTTGGTCCAATTTTGCTGTTTTGAGCGATTTTAAGAATCAAGAAAATCAAGATTTCAAATTTTGGAAATCTTGGTCCAAGAAATCGAATCTTGTAGCTAAGGCGCATTGGATCTTCGTTACGAGCATCAATGATCCAATTTTGAGAAAGAACGGACTACAAGCCCAAGTTCTTGAAGATACGACCCAATAAGATGTTCCGAGCCCAATCCAAAAATTTAAATTAGACTTAGTTGAAAATCAGGCCAAATTGTCAAAGTGGCCCAATTTGTTAAGTTTTAATTCTTTAAATACTTAGTTTAAATTTTTGACTTTATAAATTAATTTCTATGTAAAAATTCAATCCAAGAGACCCATTTAAAAAGCCTTGGCCGAATTTTCCTTTAAAATCAAATAATTAGGATTTTTTTTAGTTTTTCCTAATAGGGTTAGGAAAGTAATAGAGGCCTATATATGTAAGGCTTGCCCGGCCACACATTACACATTACATTAAAATTTCAGATTTTTGTTGAGTGAAAATTCTCTTAGAGTTTCTCCAAGAATTCTCTCTTGAGTTTTCTTTAGAAGTAGTTTTAACAATCTTTTTGATTGTGGGAGCCATCTTCAGGCTTCTTCTTGCCGTGTGCTTACATTAGCGGGGAGATTAGAGCCGTTTGAAGGGACTTGTGAAATTTTTTTTTCAATTTCAAGGCTTCTTAGGGCTTTTCCTTATCTATATTGCTGTTTATTTTTCTTTAGATTTTTCTGCTTATGCCGATTCATTGATTAACTTGTTTGATTCGTTCTTGTTGCGTTTCCAGCCCTTTCCAATCTTCAAGAAACTGATCGGCACTGATACAAGTCACAAAGGCCCAACTCAAGCTGAAGAACGTGATGGGCTCAAATTACCACAAGGCCCAATAACGAGGTCAAAGGCCAGACAGATGCGTTCAAAACTAAATGGAACCATTCAATACTTCATTAGCCTGGCCTTAGATGCGTATACGAAGGAAAAAGAAAATCAAGATTCACTTTCTTGTTTTCAAGAAAATCAAGAAACCGAATCTTGGTCCAATTTTGATGTTTGGAGAGATTTAAAGAATCAAGAAAATCAAGATTTCAAATCTTGGAAGTCTTGGTCCAAGAAATCGAATCTTGCAGCTAAGGTGCATTGGATCTCCGTTACGAGCATCAACAAACCAATTTCGGTAGGAAACAGACTACAAGCCCAAGGTCTTGAAGGCAAGGCCCAATAAGATGTTCCAAGCCCAATCAAGAAAGTTAAATGAGACTTAGTTGAAAATTAGGCCAAATTGTCAAAGTGGCCCAATTTGTAAAATTTTAATACTTTAAATACCTAGTTTAATTTTTAGACTTTATGATTAATGCCTATGTAAAAAAATTCAGCCCAAGCAGCCCATTAAATGCCTTGGCCGAATATTTTCCTCTAAATTTAATAATTAGGTTTTTTTTTAGTTTTCAAATAAGATTAGGAAAATAGTTAGAAGGCCTATTAATAGGCTTGGCCGGCCACTTTGTGAAATGTGAAAACACTTGAAGAATAGATTGAAATCGGATTTGTTTTGTTGAGTGAAAATTCTCTTTGAGTTCTCCAAGAATTTTCTCTTGAGTTTTCTTTAGAAGGAATTTTAACAATCTTATTGATTGTAGGAGCCATCTTCAGCCTTCTTCTTGCCATTGTTCTTCATTGGAGGGGGGAGATTAGAGCCGTTTGAAGGGAGTTGTGAAATCTTTCTCGATTTCAAGGCTTCTTAGGACTTTATCTTTATTTTTCTTGTTGTTCAATCTTTTAATTTTCTGCTTGTGTTGATTTCATTATCTAACTTGTTTAAACTCTCTTGTTGCGTCTCCAGCCCCATTCAACCTTCAAGAATCTGTTCGACACCAACCTTGGACAACAAGAAACGTTTTGATTTCATAAAGCCCCTCTTTATTGCCATCCAAACCCTAGATCTAGTTGATTTTGTGATCTGCTCAGTTTTTTTTAAAATTAACTTGCTGTTTTGTGTTCCTCTTTTCAGATTCGGCTGTTCGGAACCTATATTGAATTCAATTCCGTGTTCTTGGCTTCCAAGATTAGCTATTCATAAGTGTTTTTCATTCTTGACTGATCTTTTATTGATTTGGGTATTTTTGTTTCAGATCTAATCGATTATAAGCCAAATTTTCTGTTTCGTTTCAGATCCAAGCATTAAGAGTTTTTGTAGGAGTTTCCCGTGACTTGACAACTCGATCTTGGTCCGTGCGTAACCCTCTATCAGGCACCCTTCTAGGCATCAAGAAAACGTTTTCTCTTCATAATTTGCAATTGATCTTGCCACCCAATTATCCTATCTCTGATGCAATTCGGTTTGCTGAGTTTTTGAATTAACTTGTTGTTTTGTGTTCAATTGTTAGAGTTGGCTGATTGGATTCTTTCTTGAAGTTAAATTTCATGTTCTTGGCTTCCAAGAATCCCCTATTAATAAGTGTTTCAGTTCTTGGCTGATTCTTTATTGTTTTGGGGTTTTTGTTTCAGATCTGGAATTCAAAGATTTAATTTTTTCTGTTTCGTTTTAGATCTAATCGTCTAAAGTTTTCATAGGAGTTTTTTCGTGACTTGGCAACTCAATCTTGGTTTGTGCGTGATCCTTTATCATTTGGTATCAGATTTTGGGTGTTCTTGGGTGATTTCTAAACTGATCACCTTTTAAAAACATTAAACAGCAGTTTTTACCTAGAAAAATTTTTGGAAAAAAAATCATTTGAGTGGGTAAATGTTTTCTGATTGGTCTGAAATTTTACATGCATATTTGTGGAACTGTGATAGAATATTAAAAAATATTTCCCACAAAAAAATCAGTAGAAAAAGTCAAAAAAATTGGAAAATATGAAATCAAGTAAAAATTAAAAAAAAAATATTCAGCGGGTTGAGTTTAGTGCCGAAAATTTTCAGATCAAATATAAATTCTTTAAGGACATTCCATTTTAAATTTTGTGATTTTTGGAGATCAGGAACACCTCGAACGAAGTTGTCAAGTTACTCCGTAATTTTTCGGGTTTCAGCAATTTTTATTGATTCTTAGCTGTAGGTTTTCATTTGTTTTGCCTTTATTCTTCCTTTACACTATCTAACACCTTCTTGTTTCTTGTGTTAGTAGGATTTAAAAGTGTCCACAATTCTTCCTCGGTGCGACACAAATCAATTGGTATCTCGTCACTTTTTTGGACTCGTAGTGCAATTAGGATTATTTGGTAGTTACGGTTCATCCACTTTCTAAATTGATTGATATAGACTCTACTAAAGAACTCACAAGACTGAATTCTACCTATTTGAGAATTTGATTTTCCTTTTTGAAGGATTAACGGTGAGGTTTGTTAATTTTTTTTGGAGTGTTGAGTGTTTGTTTTGCAGGTATTGCAAAAGAAAAAAAATAAGATGCATAGAATTGGTCAAGTCGATGATGAAAATAATGACCATAATGATGTCCATGAAAAATTTACAAAGTTCCAACAACAGTTAGATGAACAGGTTGCCTTACTTCGAACATTGAATGCTACTATCAATGCGATGTGATTGGATCAAGAGCCTCAGTATCAGGGTCCAATTAAAGAAGATTTGGATAACCAGCCTTCTGTTCATAGGCGCACTCCTAGACGTGTCCCTAGAACTGAATATGATTTTCATGATCGTGGGCAACCCTCTTTGGCAAAATCAAAGTTCACAATTCCTCAATTTCGCGGTAAGAATGATCCAGAAGCTTATTGTGAATGGGAATCTAAAATTGAACTTATGTTGTGCTATTATAAATGTCCGAATGATGAAAAGGTAGCGTTAGCAACACTAGAATTTTCAGATTATGCATTAAGTTGGTGGACACAATTTGGGGTAAATCGTCATAGGAATTATGAAGGTGAGATTATGATGTGGGAGGAGTTGAAACCAGATGCGTAAAAGATTTATTCCGCCCCATTACTATAGAGAAGTTAAAACAAAGCTCAGACGACTTGTTCAAGTTAGTAGGACGGTGGATGAATATTTTAAAGAGATGGAGATGCTCATTCAGAGAGCTAATGTGGAGGAGGATGATGAAACAACTATTGATACGAGTCACAAAGGCCTTAGATGCGTATACAAAGGAAAAAGAACATCAAGATTCACTTACTTGTTTTCCAGAAAATCAAGAACCTGAATATTGGTCTAATTTTTCTGTTTTGAGCGATTTCAAGAATCAAGAAAATCAAGATTTCAAATCTTGGAAATCTTGGTCCAAGAAATCGAATCTTGCAACTAAGGCTCATTGGATCTCAGTTACGAGCATTAACAAGCCAATTTCAATAGAGAACGGATTACAAGCCCAAGTTGACGAGGGCTGCACGCGGACCAAGATCGAGTTGTCACGTCAAGGGAAACTCCTACGAAGAACGCTAAACACTTGGATCTGAAACGAAGCAGAAAGAACAAATGTTAGAATTTCCAGATCTAAAATAAAAACTCTAAAACAGGAAAGAATAAACCAAGAATCGAAACACTTATTATTAGGGAATTCAGAAGTCAAGAACACATGAATAAACTTCAAAGAAGTCTCTAATTCAACCGAATCTGTCAATTGCACCAAAACAGAAAGTTAATTCAACAAATCACAAAAAGAATGAAAATTGATTTAGAATGAGGAATCTTGCAGCAAGAAAGAGGGAAATTATGGATTAAGAATGATATTTCATAATCAAGAACGATTATGAGCTTCCCAAACCGAATCTGAAAAGATTAAAATCCAAAACAGCAAATCAAACTCCAAATTCCAGCAAACTGAATTTAATGAGGATTGTGATGAATAGACGACAAGATCAATGGAAAAGATGAATTAATGATCGATTATTGCTGCCAAGAAGGGTGCCGATCAGTTTCTTTAATGTTGAAAAAGGCTGGAAACGCAACAAGAAATCCTAAACAAGTTAGATAATGAAATCGACACAAGCAAAAATTAAAAAGAGATTGAACAGTAAGAAACTAAAGATAAAGTCCTAAGAAGCCTTGAAATCCTGAAAGATTTCACAACTCCCTTCAAATGGCTCTAATCTCCCCTCCAATGAAGAACAATGACAAGAAGAAGGCTGAAGATGGCTCCCACAATATAAAAGATTGTTAAAAATACTTCTAAAGAAAACTCAAGAGAAAATTCTTGAAGAACTCAAAGAAAATTTTCACTCACAAACAAATCTGAAAATTTAATGTAATTCAAGGTGTTTTCTAAGTGTGGCCAGCCAAGCCTTAATATAGGCCTTCGAACTATTTCCTATCCCAATTATGGAAACTAAAAAAAATAAAACCTAATTAACTTCAAGGGAAATTCGGCCAAGGCTTTTAGTGGGCATCTTAGGCCGAATTTTTACATAGGAATAAAAAATAAAAATTTAAACTAAGTATTTAAAAATAAAACTTTACAAATTGGGCCACTTTAATAATTTGGCCTGATTTTCAACTAAGTATGATTTGAACTTCTTGGTTGGGCTTGGAACATCCCTTCAGAAACTTGGCCTTGTAGTCCGTCTCCTACCGAAATTTGTTCGTTGATGCTCGTAATGGAGATCCAATGCACCTTAGCTGCAAGATTCGGTTTCTTGGACCAAGATTTCCAATATTTGAAATCTTGATTTTCTTGAATCTTGAAATCGCTCCAAACAGCAAAATTGGACCAAGATTCGGTTTCTTGATTTTCTTGAAAACAAGAAAGTGAATCTTGATTTTCTTTTTCTTTCGTGTACGCATCTAAGGCCTTGCTAACAAATTCTTGAATGGTTCCATTTAGTTTAGAACGCATTTTTCTGGCCTTTGACCTCGTTACTGGGCCTTGTGGTAATTTCAGCCCATCACGTTCCTGAGCTTGAATTGGGACTTTGTGACTCGTATCATTCCCCCCTTCCTCAAAAAGATTCGTCCTCAAATCTAAAAAATCAAATGGAGATAAGTCAGCCACATTGAAAGTAGAACTTACATTGTACTCACTGGGTAGATTAATTTTGTAGGCATTATCGTTGATCCGCTCGAGTACTTGGAAAGGCCCATCGCCCCTTGGGTCCAACTTGGTCTTTCTTTTTGTAGGAAATCGTTCTTTCCTCATATGGAACCAAACCCAATCTCTGGGTTCAAGGACAACCTGTTTGCGCCCCTTGTTTGCTTTGTTGGTGTTGACGTCATTTGTTTTGGCTATTCGTTGCCTAGCCTTCTCGTGTAAGGACTTCACCATCTCAGCTTTCTGTTCACCATCTAAATTAACAATATGTTCAAGTGGTAATGGCACAAGATCAAGTACATTTAGTAGGTTAAAGCCATAAACAAGTTCAAATGGAGAATAACCAGTTGTAGAATGAATAGACCTATTATATGCAAATTCAACAAATGGTAGACATTCTTCCCAATTTCTAATGTTATTTCCTACAACAGATTGTAATACGGCTCCTAGAATGCGATTAACTACCTCAGTTTGGCCATTGGTTTGGGGGTGACATGTACTTGAATAAAGTAATTTTCTACCAAGCTTACCCCACAATACCTTCCAAAAGTGGCTAAGGAATTTGACATCTCTGTCAGAAATAATTGTTTTAGGGATGCCATGAAGTCTTACTACCTCTTTAAAGAATAAGTCTGCACCATGTGTAGCATCATCTCTTTTGTGACAAGGAATAAAATGTGCCATCTTTGAAAACCTGTCCACAATAACAAATATGCTATCTCTGCCTTTCTTTGTTCGAGGCAAACCTAGAATAAAATCCATGGATAAGTCTACTCATGGTGAAGTAGGAGTCGATAAAGGAGTGTAAAGGCCATGAGACATTACCTTAGATTTTGCTTGTTTACATGTAATGCACTTAGAACATACCTTTTCGACATCCTTCTTCATATATGGCCAATGGAAGTGTTCTTGCAAGATGTCTAGTGTTTTGGCCACTCCAAAATGTCCCATTAAACCCCCACTATGGGCCTGATGCATCAATAAGTCTCGCATGGAACACTTTGGTATGCATAACCTGTTTATACAAAAAAGAAAGACATCTACGAGATAAAACTTCTCAAAAGTAGTATGTCCACAATTTTTATAGATATGGCCGAAATCAGCATCATCATTATATAATTCCTTAATATGCTCAAACCCTAATACCTTAGCATTCAATGTAGTTATTAAAGCATATCGTCTAGACAAAGCATCCACAACTACGTTATCTTTACCTGTTTTATATTTTATCACATAAGGGAATGATTCAATGAATTCTACCCATCGGGCATGCCGTTTACTCAACTTACCTTGTCCCTTTAACCACTTGAGGGATTCATGATCTGTATGTATGACAAATTCATTGGGCAGGAAATAATGTTTCCATACTTGAAGTGTACGAACCAATGCCAACAATTCTTTGTCATAAGTGGAGTAGTTTAATTGTGCACCATTCAATTTTTCACTAAATTAAGTAATTGGTTGCTTATCTTGCATTAAAACGGCACCAATGCCAATTCCTGAAGCATCACACTCTAGTTCGAAAGTATTAGTAAAATCAGGTAATTTAGGAAGAGGAGCGGAACATAACTTAGCTTTTAGGGTCTGAAAAGCCTTTTCTTGAGTTTCACCCCATTTGAAACCCATGGATTTCTTTGTAACCTCTGTTAATGGGGCAGCAATAGTAGAGAAATCTTTCACAAATCGTCTATAAAAACTAGCTAAAGCTTGGAAAGATCTTACCTCAGCTACCGATTTAGGAGTCGGCCAGTCCATGATTGCCTTGACTTTGTCGTCATCGACATGAATACCTTGAGCACTAACTATGAAACCCAAAAATATTAGCTTATCACAACAGAATGTTCATTTATGAAGGTTGCCAAACAATTTTTCAGCTCGCAGAATATGTAAAACGATTCTAACATGGAAAACATGATCATCTAATGTATTGGAGTAAATTAAAATATCATCAAAGTAAACTACTACAAATTTACCCAAGTGAAGCCTTAAAACGTGATTCATTAATCTCATAAATGTACTCGGTGCATTAGTAAGGCCGAAAGGCATAACTAACCATTCATACAATCCAAATTTTGTTTTAAAGGCTGTTTTCCATTCATCCCCTTCCCTCATTCGAATTTGATGATAACCGTTTTTTAAATCAATTTTAGTAAATATAATTGAACCATGTAATTCATCAAGGCAAGGAATTGGATGTCTATACTTTACCGTTATTTTGTTGATTGGGTGACAATCAACACACATTCTATACGTACCATCCTTTTTTGGTACCAATAAGACAGGAACGGCACAAGGGCTTAGGCTCTCACGAATATACCCTTTGTCTAGTAACTCTTCAACTTGCCTTTGCAATTCCTTTGTCTCCTCAAGATTGCTTCTATAGGCTGGTCGATTTGGTATTAAAGCTCTGAGTACTAAGTCAATTCGATGCTCTATCCCACGTAAAGGTGGTAAACCTTTAGGGGCCTCACTAAAAATATCCTCATAATCTTGCAAAAGACACTGAAACACACTAGGCAAATTTTCGTTACTGTCAAATAAAGATAAATAGTTTTTCCTAAACCTCACAAGGATTCAAGGTTGTTTATTGAGTAGGGCTCTCCGCACATCTTTTTTTGTTGCCATCAAATTTTTCACTCTCATTTTACCACTTGCGGATTCACTCACCTTTGGGCTATTTAGATTTTGACTTTTTTCACTACTAGCCTCTTTTCTCTCTATCTTTTGTATTTTCCCTTTCTCCCTTACCCCCTCACAAAATTTCATCATCTTTAATTGATCTTTATATACATTAGTAGGATTTAAAGGAGAAAAAGTGAATTTTCGGCCTTTAAACACAAGGGAGTATCGATTAAGCTTACCTTGGTGTGTAACATCGCAATCAAATTGCCAAGGTCGTCCAAGGAGGAAGTGTGCCGCATGCATTGGGACCACATCACACCATACCTCATCCTCATAATTCCCAAGCTTAAAAGTGACCAAGGACTGTTTTGTAACTTTAACTTCCGAGCATTCATTAAGCCACTGAAAGTGATATGGCTTAGGGTGTTTGGTACAAGGTAACTTTAAAGAATCCACCGAATAACTGCTCACTACATTCGAACAACTCCCACTATCAATAATAAGTGAACATAAGTTACCTTTTATGAAACACCGAGAATTGAAAATATTGGTCCTTTGGTTATCAACATCGTCTCTCATCTGGATGTTAAGGGTTCGGCGAACTACAAGGCATTTAAAATCGGCAAAGTCCCCTTCTTTTGGTGGTTCAACCAACTCTTCTTCATTATCACTATCATCCACGAGTTCTGGCATATCTGGATCTATTTTATTAGAGTCAGAAGTGTACTCACCATTATCTTTCATAAGAAGTAATCTCGTGTTAGGGCATTCCCTACTATAATGACCACGCCCTTTGCACTTGTAGCATTCAATCTCACGAGCCTTCTTTACATTCGAATCGCCTAAATTGGGCTGCTTCGAAGGTATCTAGGTTTTAACAGGAGCCCCTTTCTTACAGTCTGATTGCTTACTTCCATTACTCAAAGAAGACTTATTAGTAACTGATACGAGTCACAAAGGCCCAACTCAAGCTCAAGAACGTGATGGGCTCAAATTACCACAAGGCCCAATAACGGGGTCAAAGGCCAGGCAAATGCGTATGAAACTAAATGGAACCATTCAAGACTTCATTAGCAAAGCCTTAGATGTGTATACAGAGGAAAAATAAAATCAAGATTCACCTTCTTGTTTTCAAGAAAATCAAGAAACCGAATCTTGGTCCAATTTTGCTATTTTGAGCGATTTCAAGAATCAAGAAAATCAGGATTTCAAATCTTGGAAATCTTGGTCCAAGAAACCGAATCTTACAGTTAAGGCCCATTGGATCTCAGTTACGAGCATCAACGAACCAATTTCAGGAGAGAACAGATTACAAGCCCAAGTTATTGAAGATACGGCACTTAGTTGAAAATCAGGCCAAATTGTCAAAGTGGCCCAATTTGTAAAATTTTAATTCTTTAAATACTTAGTTTTAATTTTTAGACTTTATGATTAAATTCCTATGTAAAAATTCAGCCCAAGAAGCCCATTAAAAGCCTTGGCCGAATTTCCCTTGAAATTAGTAATTATGTTTTTTTAGATTTCCTAATAGGGTTAGGAAAAATAGTTAGAATGCCTATATTAAGGCTTGGCTGGCCACCCTTAAAAACACACATTACAATTACATTGAAAATTTTAGATTTGCTTTGAGTGAAAATTCTCTTTGAGTTCTTCAAGAATTTTCTCTTGAGTTTTCTTTAGAAGTAGTTTTAACAATCTTTTTGATTGTGGGAGCCATCTTCAGCCTTCTTCTTGCCATTGATCTTCATTGGAGGGGAGATTAGAGCTACTTGAAGGGAGTTGTGAAATCTTTCGGGATTTCAAGGCTTCTTAGGACTTTATTTTATTTGCTTGCTGTTCAATCTTTCTTTTAAATTTTGTTTGTGCCGATTTATCTTCTTAAATCTTATTTATGTGTTTCCAGCCCTCTTCAACATTAAAGAACTAGTCGACCCCTTTTCTTGGCAGCAAAGATCGAACAAAAATCCATCTTTTTCGTAGATCTTACCGTTATTTCCTTTCCATTCTGTTCGAAAATTCAGTTGCTGGAATTTGGGGAAACTATCTTGCTGGTTCAATTTGGGCAGAATCGCAATCTTCTTGAGCATCAAGAATCGATTTTGATTCATCAATCTTTCTTTTCTCTTGCCGCCTCAAACCCTAGCTTTCTATTTAATCTGATTGTTTTCTTTAATCTGATTTTTAATTCATTTTCTTTTGGTGCTGATAGGTTCGGCTATTAGGGGGGATTCTTTCTAAGCTCAAATTGGTTCTTGGCTTCCAAAAATTGACATCTTTTGGGGCGTTTTAATGCTTGCTGCCCATTAATTAATTGGGGATTTTTGTTCTCAGATTTGATTGGATCTAATCTTAATTCTCTGTTTTGTTTTCAGATCTGATCGTCTAGAGCTTCGTAGGAGTTTTCTCGTGACTTGGCAACTCAATCTTGGTCCACGCGCAACCCTCTATCATTTGGTATTAGATTCTGGGCCTTTTTGGTGTTCTTGGTTGATTTCTAAACTGATCTCCGTTAAAAAAACAACATATAGCAGTTTTTACCCAAAAAAATTTTTGGAAAAAAATTCATTTGAGTGGGTAAATGTTGTCCGATTGCTCTAAATTTTATATGCATATTTTTTGCACTGTGATAGAATATTAAAAATTATTTCCCACAAAAAAATCAGTAGAAAAAGTCAAAAAAATAGAAAAATACGAAATTAGAAAAAAAATTTAAAAAAATTCAACGGGTTGAGTTTAGTGCCGAAACTTTCTAGATAAAGTATAAAATATTTAAGGACATTCCAATTTAAATTTTGTGATTTTTGGATATCAGGAACACCTCGACTAAAGTTGTCAAGTTACTCCGCAGTTTTTTCGGGTTTTCGAGTGTCAGCAAGTTTTATTATTCTTAGCTATAGGTTTTCATTTGTTTTGCTTTTATTCTTCCTTTACACTATCTAAACCTTCTTGTTTCTTGTGTTAGTAGGATTTAAAAGTGTGTACAATTCTTCCTCGATGCGACACAAATCTATTGGTGTCTCATCTCTTTTTGGACTCCTAGTGCAATTAGGATTCTTTGGTAGTTACGGTTCATACGCTTTCTAATTGATTGATATAGACTCTACTAAAGAAATCATAAGACTGAATTATAGCTCTTTGAGAATTTGATTTTCCTTTTTGAGTAATTAATGGTGAGGTTTGTTAATTTTTTTTGAGTGGTGAGTGTTTGTTTTGTAGGTATTTCAAAAAAAAAAGAGAAAAAAATAAGATGGTAGTCCGCCGCACCCTTAACATCCAAATGGGAGATGATTTTGATAACCAAAGGACCAATATTTTTCCATTCTAGGTGTTTTATAAAAGGTAACTTATGTTCACTTATTATTGATAGTGGGAGTTGTTCGAATGTAGTTAGCAGTTATTTGGTGGATTCTTTAAAGTTACCTTGTACCAAGCACCCTAAGCCGTATCACCTTCAGTGGCTTAATGAATGCTTAGAAGTTAAAGTTACAAAACAGTCCTTGATCATTTTTAAGCTTGGGAATTATGAGGATAAGGTATGGTGTGATGTGGTCCCAAAGCATGCGACACACTTGCTCCTTGGACGGCCTTGGCAATTTGATCGTGATGTTACACACCAAGGCAAGCTCAATAGATACTCTCTTGTGTTTAAAGGTCGAAAATTCACTTTTGTTCCTTTAAATCCCAATGATGTATATAAAGATCAATTAAAAATGATGAAATTTTGTGAGGGGGTAAGGGAGAAAGGACAAATAAAAGAGACAGAGAGAAAAGAGGCTAGTAGTGAAAAAAGTCAAAATTTAAATGGCCCAAAGGTGAGTGAATCCGCAAGTGGTAAAACTAGAGTGAAAATTTTAATTGCAACAAAAAAAGATGTGCGGAGAGCCCTACTCAATAAACAGCCTTATATCCTTGTGAGGTTTAGGCAAAACTATTTATCTCTATCTAACATTAACGAAAATTTGCCTAGTGTGTTTCAATGTCTTTTTTAGGATTATGAGGATGTTTTTAGTGAGGCCCCTAAAGGTTTACCACCTTTACGTGGGATAGAACACCAAATGGACTTAGTACTCAGAGATTGGGTTTGGGTCCATATGAGGAAACAACGATTTCCTACAAAAAGAAAGATCAAGTTGGACCTAAGAGGCGATGGGTCTTTCCAAGTACTCGAGTGGATCAATGATAATGCATACAAAATTGACCTACCCGGTGAGTACAATGTAAGTTCTACTTTCAATGTGGCGGACTTATCTCAATTTGATTTTTTAGATTTGAGGACGAATGTTTTTGAGGAAGGGGGAATGATACGAGTCACAAAGGCCCAACTCAAGCTCAAGAACTTGATGGGCTCAAATTACCACAAGGCCCAATAACAAGGTCAAAGGCCAGGCAAATGCATATGAAACTAAATGGAACCGTTCAAGACTTCATTAGCAAAGCCTTAAACGCGTATATAAAGGAAAAAGAAAATCAAGATTCACTTTCTTGTTTTCAAGAAAATCAAGAAACCAAATCTTGGTCCAATTTTGCTATTTTGAGCGATTTTAAGAATCAAGAAAATCAAGATTTCAAATATTGGAAATCTTGGTCCAAGAAATCGAATCTTGTAGTTAAGGCCTATTGGATCTCAGTTACGAGCATCAACGAACCAATTTCAGGAGAGAACAGATTATAAGCCCAAGTTATTGAAGATACGACACTTAGTTGAAAATCAGGCCAAATTGTCAAAGTGGCCCAATTTGTAAAATTTTAATTCTTTAAATACTTAGTTTTAATTTTTAGACTTAGTTGAAAATCAGGCCAAATTGTCAAAGTGGCCCAATTTGTAAAATTTTAATTCTTTAAATACTTAGTTTTAATTTTTAGACTTTATGATTAAATTCCTATGTAAAAATTCAGCCCAAGAAGCCCATTAAAAGCCTTGGCCGAATTTCCCTTGAAATTAGTAATTAGGTTTTTTTTTGGTTTCCTAATAGGGTTAGGAAAAATAGTTAGAATGCCTACATTAAGGCTTGGCCGGCCACCCTTATAAACACTCATTACAATTACATTGAAAATTTCAGATTTGCTTTGAGTGAAAATTCTCTTTGAGTTCTTCAAGAATTTTCTCCTGAGTTTTCTTTAGAAGTAGTTTTAACAATCTTTTTGATTGTGAGAGCCTTCTTCAGCCTTCTTGCCATTGATCTTCATTGGAGGGGAGATTAGAGCCGTTTGAAGGGAGTTGTGAAATCTTTCGGGATTTCAAGGCTTCTTAGGACTTTATTTTATTTGCTTGCTGTTTAATCTTTCTTTTAAATTCTATTTGTGCCGATTTATTATTTTAACTTCTTAAATCTTCTTGTTGTGTTTCCAGCCCTCTTCAACATTAAAGAACTGATCGGCCTATTTTCTTAGCAGCAAAGATCGAACAAAAATCCATCTTTTCCATAGATCTTGCCGTTACTTCCACTCCATTCTGTTTAAAAATTTAGTTGCTGGAATTTGGGGAAACTATCTTGCTGGTTCAATTTGGGTAGAATCGCAATCTTCTTGAGCATCAGGAATCAATTTTGATTCATCAATCTTTCTTTTCTCTTACCGCCCCAAGCCCTAGCTTTCTATTTAATCTGATTGTTTTCTTTAATCTGATTTTTAATTCATTTTCTTTTGGTGCTGATAGGTTCGGGTGTTATGGGGGATTATCTCTAAGCTCAAATCAGTTCTTGGCTTCCAAAAATTGACATCTTTTGGGGCATTTTAATCCTTGCTACCCATTAATTGAATTGGAGATTTTTGTTTTCAAATCTGATTGGATCTAATCTTAATTCTCTGTTTTGTTTTCAGATCTGATCGTCTAGAGCTTCGTAAAAGTTTTCTCGTGACTTGGCAACTCGATCTTGGTCTGTGCGCAACCCTCTATCAGTAACAAAAGGTGATTTTGAGCTTTTAAAATCAGAATTGGAAGTGTTACCTCGATAATATTGTGAAGTAGAGAAGGAACTAACCCTTTGTTCCTTTAATTACTGCTCGATCTCAATGGCTTTATGAACCGCTTCTTCCAAATCAATGTATGTCTGTAGCCTTAATGTATTAGCTATTGGCCTATTCAAACCATCAATAAACAGAATCATAGTTGTTTCATCATCCTCCTCCATATTAGCTCTCTGAATAAGCATCTCCACGATAGGGGGTTGCGCACGGACCAAGATCGAGTTGTCAAGTCACGGGAAAGTCCTACGAGATCTATAAACAAATTGGATGCAACGAAAATAGGAAACAGAGAACTAAACTTGTCAGATCAAGAAACCCAAATCGAATAGAATAAGAAATACTTGGGCGGTAAGAAATGTAGAAATTATGACTGAAGAACTTTTCTTGATGCCTAAGAACGAAGCCGAATCAGATCTTGAAGTTTGGAATCGCTGAAACGCAACAAGAACAATTAATCCCAAGTTAATCAATAAATCAGCACAATTAGAAATTAATAAAGAAAAACGAACAACAAGAAAAAAGTAAAGATAAAGTCCTAAGAAGCCTTGAATTCGAGAAAGATTTCACAACTCCCTTCAAACGGCTCTAATCTCCCCTCCAATGAAGAACAATGGCAAGAAGAAGGCTGAAGATGGCTCCCATAATCAAAAAGATTGTTAAAACTCCTTCTAAAGAAAACTCAAGAGAAAATTCTTGGAGAACTCAAAGAGAATTTTCACTCAACAAAACAAATCTGATTTCAATGTATTCTTCAAGTGTAATGTGTATAAGGGTGGCTGGCCAAGCCATACATATAGGCCTTCTAACTAATTTCTTAGTCCTAATAGGAAAACTAAAAAAAACCTAATTTTTTTTACTTTCAAGGGAATTTCGTCTAAGGCCTTTAATGGGCCTCTTTGGGCTAAATTTTTACATAGAAATTTATTTATAAAGTCTAAAAATTAAAACTAAGTATTTAAAGAATTAAAATTTTACAAATTGGGCCGCTTTGACAATTTGGCCAGATTTTCAACTGATTTAAATTTCAAGATTGGGCTTGGAACATCTTATTGGGCCGTGTCTTCAAGAACTTGGGCTTGTAATCCATTCTCTATCGAAATTGGCTTGTTAATGCTCGTAACTGATATCCAATGCGCCTTATTTGCAAGATTCAGTTTCTTGGACCAAGATTTCCAAGGTTTGAAATCTTGATTTTCTTGATTTTTGAAATTGCTAAAAACAGCAAAATTGGACCAATATTCGGTTTCTTGATTTTCTTGAAAATAAGAAACTGAATCTTGATTTCTTTTTTCCTTTGTATATGCATCTAAAGCCTTTGTGACTCGTATCACTCCATCTCCTTAAAATATTCATCCACTGTCCTACTACCTTAAATAAGTCGTCTAAGCTTTGTTTTAACTTCTCTATAGTAATGAGGCGGAATAAATCTTTTACGCATAATTTGTTTCAACTCCTCTCATGTCGTAATCTCACCTTTATAATTTCAATGATGATTTACCCCAAGTTGAGTCCACCAACTTAATGCATAATCTGAAAATTCCAGTGTTGCTAACGCTACCTTTTCATCGTCCGGTCATTTATAATAGCGGAACATAAGTTCAATTTTAGATCCCCATTCACAATAAGCTTCTGGATCATTCTTACTACGAAATTGAGGGATTGTGAACTTAGGTTTTGCCAAAGAGGGTTGCTCACGATCATGAAAATCATAGTCAGCTCTAGGAACATGTCGAGGAGCACGCCTATGAGCAGGAGGCTTGTTATCCACATCTTCTTTAATTGGAACTCGATACTGAGGTTCTTCATTCAATCGCACCTCATTGATAGTAGCACTCAATGTTCGAAGTAAGGTAACCTGTTCGTCTAACTGTTGTTGGAATTTCGTAAATGTGTCATAGACATCATTATGGTCATTATCACCTTGACCCATCCTAGACATTTTGCTAGACCAAACCTGCAAAACAAACACTCAACACTCAAAAAGAAAAATTAGCAAGCCTCACAGTTAGTCACTCAAAAAGGAAAATTAAATTCTTAGAGGTAGAATTCAATCTTGTGAATTCTTTAGTAGAGTCTATATCAACCAATTAGAAAGTGTATGAACCGTAACTGCCAAAGAATCTTAATTGCGCTAGGAATTCAAAAAAAACTGACTAGACACCAATTGAATTGTGTTGCATCGAGGAAGAATTGTGCACACTTTAAATCCTACTAACACAAGAAACAAGAAGGTGTTAGATAGTGTAAAGGAAGAATAAAAGCAAAACAAATGAACACCTACAGCTAAGAATCAATAAAAATTGCTGAAACCCGAAAACCCGAAAAAACTGCAGAGTAACTTGACAACTTTGTTCGAGCTGTTCCCGATCTCAAAAAATCACAAAATTTAAACTGGAATGTCCTTAAATATTTTTGTTTTTGATCAGGGAAGTTTCGGCACTAAAATCAACCCGCTGCATATTTTTTTTATTTTTTTATTTGATTTCGTATTTTTCAATTTCTTTGACTTTTTATACTAGTTTTTTTGCGGGAAATATTTTTTTATATTCGATCACAGTGTCAAAAATATGTATGTAAAATTTCAGACCAATCGGAAATTTTTTACCCACTCAAATGAATTTTTTTCCAAAACTTTTTCTGGGTAAAAACTGTTGTTTATTGTTTTTAAAAGGAGATCAGTTTAGAAATCAACCAAGAACACCCAAAACGCCCAAAATCTGATATCAAATGATAGAGGGTTGCGCGTGGACCAAGATCAAGTTGTCAAGTCAAGGGAAACTCCTACAAAGAACGCTAAACACTTGGATCTGAAACGAAGCAGAAAGAACAAATCTTAGAATTTCCAGATCTGAAATAAAAACTCTAAAACAGCAAAGAATAAACCAAGAATCGAAACACTTATTATTAGGGAATTCAGAAGTCAAGAACACGTGAATAAACTTCAAAGAAGTCTCTAATTCAACCGAATCTGTCAATTGCACCAAAACAAAAAGTTAATTCAACAGATCACAAAAAGAACGAAAATTGATTTAGAATGAGGAATTGTGCAGCAAGAAAGAGGGAAATTATGGATTAAGAATGATCTTTGATAATCAAGAATGATTATGAGCTTCCCAAACTGAATCTGAAAAGATTAACATCCAAAACAGCAAATCAAACTCCAAATTCCAACAAACCGAATTTAATGAGGATTGTGATGAATAGACGGCAAGATCAATGGAAAAGATGAATTAATGATCGATTCTTGCTGCCAAGAAAGGTGCCGATCAGTTTCTTAAATGTTGAAAAAGGCTGGAAACACAACAAGAAATCTTAAACAAGTTAGATAATGAAATCGACACAAGCAGAAATTAAAAAGAGATTGAACAGCAAGAAAATAAAGATAAAGTCCTAAGAAGCCCTGAAATCCTGAAAGATTTCACAACTCCCTTCAAACGGCTCGAATCTCCCCTCCAATGAAGAACAATGGCAAGAAGAAGGCTGAAGATGGCCGCCACAATCTAAAAGATTGTTAAAACTACTTCTTAAGAAAACTCAAGAGAAAATTCTTGAAGAACTCAGAGAATTTTCACTCACAAACAAATCTGAAAATTTAATGTAATTCAAGGTGTTTTCTAAGGGTGGCCGACCAAGCCTTAATATAGGCCTTCAAACTATTTCCTATCCCTATTAGGAAAACTAAGAAAATAAAACCTAATTAACTTCAAGAGAAATTCAGCCAAGGCTTTTAATGGGCTTCTTGGGCCGAATTTTTACATATGAATAAAAAATAAAAATTTAAACTAAGTATTTAAAAAAAACTTTACAAATTGGACCACTTTAATAATTTGGCCTGATTTTCAACTAAGTATGATTTGAACTTCTTGGTTAGGCTTGGAACATCTTATTAGGCCTTGCCTTCAGAAACTTGGGCTTGTAGTCCGTCTCCTACCGAAATTGGTTCGTTGATGCTCGTAACGGAGATCCAATGCGCCTTAACTGCAAGATTCGGTTTCTTGGACCAAGATTTCCAAGATTTGAAATCTTGATTTTCTTGACTCTTGAAATCGCTCCAAACAGCAAAATTGGACCAAGATTCGGTTTCTTGATTTTCTTGAAAACAAGAAAGTGAATCATGATTTTCTTTTTCTTTCGTGTACACATCTAAGGCCTTGCAAACAAATTCTTGAATGGTTCCATTTAGTTTAGAACGCATTTGTCTAGCCTTTGACCTCGTTATTGGGCCTTGTGGTAATTTGAGCCCGTCACGTTCCTGAGCTTGAATTGGGCCTTTGTGACTCGTATCACAAGTTCTTGAAGACAAGGCTCAATAAAATGTTCCAAGCCCAATCAGGAAATTTAAAATAAACTTAGTTGAAAATCAGACCAAATTGTCAAAGTGGCCCAATTTATTACGTTTTAATTCTTTAAATACTTAGTTTTCATTTTTAGACTTTATGAATAAATTTCTATGTAAAAATTCAGTCCAAGATACCCATTTAAAGTCCATGGCCGAATTTCCCCTTTAAAGAAAAAAAAATTATATTTTTTTAGTTTTCTTATTAGGACTAGGAAAATAGTTAGAAGGCCTATATGTATGGCTTGGCCAGCCACCCTTAGACACGTTACACTTGAAGAATACATTGAAATCTGATTTGTTTTGTTGAGTGAAAATTTTCTTTGAGTTCTCCAAGAATTTTCTCTTGAGTTTTTTTTAGAAGGAGTTTTAACAATCATTTTGATGTGGGAGCCATCTTCAGCCTTCTTTTTGCCATTGTTCTTCATTGGAGGGGAGATTAGATCCGTTTGAAGGGAGTTGTGAAATCTTTCTCGATTTCAAGGCTTCTTAGGACTTTATCTTTATTTTTCTTGCTGTTCAATCTTTTTAATTTTCTGCTTCTGTCGATTTAATTATCTAACTTGTTTAAACTTTCTTGTTGCGTCTCCAGCCCTGTTCAACCTTCAAGAATCTGTTCGGCACCAATCTTGTACAACAAGAAACATTTTGATTTCACAAAACCCCTCTTTATTGCCGTTCAAGCCCTAGATCTAATTGATTTCGCGATCTGCTGAGTTTTTTTTTTAAATTAACTTGCTGTTTTGTGTTCTTCTTTTCAGATTTGGCTGTTTGGAACCTATCTTGAATTCAATTCCGTGTTCTTGGCTTCCAAGATTAGCTGTTCCTAAGTGTTTTTAATTCTTGGCTAATCTTTTATTGATTTGGGTATTTTCATTTCAGATCTAATTGATTCTAAGCCAAATTTTCTGTTTTCATTTCAGATCCAAGCATTTAGAGATTTCGTAGGAGTTTCCCGTGACTTGACAACTCGATCTTGGTCTGTGCCCAACCCTTTTATCATTTGGTATCAGATTTTGGGCGTTTTGGGAGTTTTTGGTTGATTTCTAAATTGATCTCCTTTTAAAAACAATAAATAGCAGGTTTTTACCCTGAAAACTTTTTGGAAAAAAATTTATTTGAGTGGGTAAATGTTGTCTGATTGGTTTGAAATTTTATATGCATATTTTTGGCACTGTGATAGAATATTAAAAATTATTTCCCGCAAAAAATTCAGTAGAAAAAGTCAAAAAAATTGAAAAAGACAAAATCAAAAAATAATTAAAAAAATATTCAGCGGGTTGAGTTTAGTGCTGAAACTTTGCAGATCAAATATAAAATATTTAAGTACATTACAGTTTAAATTTTGTGATTTTTAGAGATCAGGAACACCTCAAACGAAGTTGTCAAGTTACTTTGCAGTTTTTCGGGTTTTCGGGTGTCAACAATTTTTATTGATTCCTAGCTATAGGTTTTCATTTGTTTTGCTTTTATTCTTCCTTTACACTATCTAACACCTTATTGTTTCTTGTGTTAGTAGGATTTAAAAGTGTGCACAATTCTTCCTCGGTGCAACACAAATCAATTGGTGTCTCGTTAGTTTTTGGACTCATAGTGCAATTAGGATTCTTTGGTAGTTACGGTTCATACACTTTCTAATTGATTGATATAGACTCAACTCACAAGACTGAACTCTACCTCTTTGAGAATTTGATTTTCCTTTTTGAGTGATTGACGGTGAGGTTTGCTAATTTTTCTTTTTAGTGTTTAGTGTTTATTTTGCAGGTTTTTGAAAAAAAGAAAAAATAATGTCTAGAGTTGGTCAAGTTGATGATGACCATAATGATGTCCATGATAAATCTAGAATGATCCAACAATAGTTAGACGAACGGGCTACCATTCTTTGAACATTGAGTGCTACTATCAATGAGATGCGAGTGGAGAAAAGAGCCCAATGAGGACAACTTAATTCAAGTGAAAGGGCAGAAATGAGAGTGCCCAGAAGACGAACATCCAACGAATATTCGAGAAGAGATTCATATCATGACTCCTATTCAACAAGGAATTCAAGACGATGCAAAGAAAGTTTCGGGAGTGAAAATTTCCAAGGGGATCATTGTTCGTATGCAAGTCATTCCATACATACCCAACGAGAGTCTTTCCGTTCTGATTCATTTGTAACATCTCTATCTTGTAATGAAAGGAAGACACAAAAAAATAAAAAGAAAAGAGAGGCAGGAGATGTTGATGCGAGAAAATGAGCGAATATGGAATGAGATTGAGAGACGAAAAAAGAAACAAAAGAAAAAGACGAGGAAAGGGTAGTGAGGAATGTTTCCACTAACCAAGATATGAATTTTTCTTGTGTTGCTACTTTTCAGGTTCCCGAAATACCAAAAGATAACCTTTCAACTTCAATACCTCCCAAATGAAGGATTCTTTCATATGATCAACATAGGAAAAGATGAAATCACACTACATGAGCCCGAAGGTAAGCGAGGTAAGGAAATTTTAGCAACCGAGTCCCGTGCAGATTTGAAAATTATTGATAAAACTTTTGGTGACTTAGTTCTTAAAAGATCCCCTCATTTTGATCCGATTACTTGTTATTCTTTGATTGTGGTTGATAAAGTCATTACGAAAGGAAGCGTGAGATGTTATTCTCTTGATTTGCCAAGTGTAAAATCCGCGAATTTGTGCAAATCTATTTTGGTGAATAAAAAAGTTTTGAATATATGTTGGTATGTATGCAAAAATCCTCATGGTTTAACTTGATTGGTTTAATGAAATCTTTGTTACACTTCGGCATGACAATCAAAATCAAGTTTTTAAACCCGAAATCTATTTTGGTATATTTTGTTGGAAAGTCAAGCATCATCTATTGTGTGCAAATACTTTCTATTGTTTTGATACTTGGTTTTTGAATAAGGTAACAAAATTTGCCAAATTTGTTTTCAATTTATATTCGTGCCTTAAACAATTTCTGTGGTTGTACATGAAGTTTGAGTTCCATTTGACAAAGGTTAACTCAACAATGGAGCTTCAACTACACTATGCCCCCGATGAGCGAAGGTTTGTATTAAGTGGAAAAGGTAAAATCGACTCTTATTCTTCTGCTTATAAAGGTAAGATGCTTGAAACTTTTGAAACACCTTTGTACTCCTCGGATAGTGACAAAGATCGTGTTGATGATTTAATTTTTGTAAAACACTTAGATCGAAACATGCTTGACTGTCCTATTTTATTTATTGATAATCTATCTGTTTTGATGGTTCATAAAAAGATTCTTGTTTTTGATAATGCATGTGTGAGTGAATCTATAGACCTTCGATTAATGCATGGTATGATTGTGCAACTCTGTGAACCGTGTGAACCCTTTCAAATACCTACTTGTGATGATTATGTTTACCATTTGATTTATTACTCGCGATTTATTCATGGTTTGTGACAGAGGGTTGTGCGCGGACCAAGATCGAGTTGTCAAGTCACGAGAAACTTCTACAAAAACTCTAAACGCTTGGATCTGAAACGAAACAGCAAAACTTAATTAGAATCAATTAGATTTGGAAACTAAAAATCCCCAAATCAATAAAGAACAGCGAAGAATCAAAACACTTATAAATAGATTTTCTTGGAAGCCAAGAACACGAAATTAAGCCCCAAGATTAACTTCCAATCAGCTAAACCTATCAAAGAACACAAAACAGCAACTAAATTAAAAACAGATTACAAAATCTATGGACACTAGTTCTAAGGATTGGACGGCAAGAAAAGGGGGATTTTTGTGAATCAAAAACGTTTCTTCATGTCCAAGGAAGTGCCGAATCAGATCTTGAAGTTTGGAATGGCTGAAATGAAACAAGAACAATTAATCCCAAATTATTCAACAAAACGACACAAGCAAAATTTAATAAAGAAGAATGAACAGCAAAAGAATAAAGAAAAGTCCTAAGAAGAATTGAAATCCCGAAAGATTTCACAACTCCCTTTAAACGGCTCTAATCTCCCCTACAATGAAGATCAATGGCAAGAAGAAGGTTGAAGATGGCTCCCACAATAAAAAAAGATTGTGAAAACTACTTCTAAAGAAAACTCAAGAGAAAATTCTTGAAGAACACAAAGAGAATTTTCACTCAAAACAAATCTAAAATTTTCAATGTAATTGTAATGTGTCTAAGGGTGGCTGGCCAAGCCATACATATAGGCCTTCTAACTATTTTCCTAGTCCTAATAGGAAAACTAAAAAAAAAACCTAATTTTTTTGTTACTTTCAAGGGAATTTCGTCCAAGGCCTTTAATGGGCCTCTTTGGGCTAAATTTTTACATAGAAATTTATTTATAAAGTCTAAAAATTAAAACTAAGTATTTAAAGAATTAAAATTTTACAAATTGGGCCGCTTTGACAATTTGGCCAGATTTTCAACTAAGTCTGATTTAAATTTCAAGATTGGGCTTGGAACATCTTATTGGGCCTTGTCTTTAATAACTTGGGCTTGTAATGCGTTCTCTTCCGAAATTGGCTTGTTAATGCTCGTAACTGAGATCCAATGCGCTTTGGCTGCAAGATTCGGTTTCTTGGACCAAGATTTCCAAGATTTGAAATCTTGATTTTCTTGATTCTTGAAATCGCTCCAAACAGCAAAATTGAGCTAAGATTCAGTTTCTTGATTTTCTTGAAAACAAGAAAGTGAATCTTGATTTTCTCTTTCTTTAGTGTATGTATCAAGGCCTTTGTAACTCGTATCATTCCCCCCTTCCTTAAAAAGATTCGTCCTCGAATCTAAAAAATCAAATGGAGATAAGTCAACCACATTGAAAGTAGAACTTGTAGTCCAAACATTAGCATAACAAAACAAGTATAACGCATGCGAATGGACAGATTCAAATTACCATGCAAACAAGCTAATTTACTCACCAATGCCTCGTCAAATATTCGAAACAAAGATGGACATGTTTTAAGGCATTCAATCATCTCAAATTGTTTCCACCAACCATGAATAAATCGCGAGTAATAAATGAAATGGTAAACATAATCATCACAAGTAGGTATTTGAAAAGGTTCACACGGTTCACAGAGTTGCACAATCATACCATGCAGTAATCGACGGTCTATAGATTCACTCACACATGCATTATCAAAAACAAGAATCTTTTTATCAACCATCAAAACAGATAGATCATCACTAAATAAAACAGGACAGTCAAGCACGTTTCGATCTAAGTGTTCTACAAAAATTAAATCATCAACACGATCTTTGTCACTATCCGAGGAGTACAAAAGTGTTTCAAAAGTTTCAAGCATCTTACCTTTATAAGCAGAAGAAGAAGGGTCGATTTTACCTTTTCCATTTAATACAAACCTTCGCTCATCGGGGGCATAGTGTAGTCGAAGCTCTGTTGTTGAGTTAACCTTTGTCAAATGGAACTCAAACTTCATGTACAACCACCTAAACTGTTTAAGACACAAATATAAATTGAAAACAAATTTGGAAAATTTCGTTACCTTATTCACCAAAATAGATTTGCACAAATTTGCGGATTTTACACAAGGCAAATCAAGAGAATAACAACTCACGCTTTCTTTCATAATGACTTTATCAACCACAATCAAAGAATAACAATAAATCGGATTAAAATGAGGGGATCTTTTAAGAATTAAGTCACCAAAAGTTTTATCAATAATTTTCAAATCTGCACGGGACTCGGTTGATAAAATTTCCTTACCTCGCTTACCTTCGGGCTCATGTAGTGTGATTTCATCTTTTCTTATGTTGATCATATGAAAGCGTCTTTCATCAGAAATGTATTGAAGTTGGAAGTTATCTTTCATATGTGGCCAATGAAAGTGTTCTATCCCAGGCAAAGGTGGTAAATCTTTAGGGGCCTCACTAAAAACATCCTCATAATCCTGCGAAAAACATTGAAACACACTAGGCAAATTTTCATTAATGTTAGATAGAGATAAATAATTTTGCCTAAACCTCACAAGGATACAAGGCTGTTCATTGAATAGGTCTCTCCGCACATCTTTTTTTGTTGCAATTAAATTTTTCACTCTATTTTTACCACTTGCAGATTCACTCACCTTTGGGCCATTTAAATTTTGACTTTTTTCACTACTAGACTCTTTTCTCTCTGTCTTTTTTTATTTGTCCTTTCTCCCTCACCCCCTCAAAAAATTTCATCATTTTTAATTGATCTTTATATACATCACAGGGATTTAAAGGAGCAAGAGTGAATTTTCGGCCTTTAAACACAAGAGAGTATCTATTAAGCTTGCCTTGGTGTGTAACATCACGATCTAATTGCCAAGGCCATCCAAGGAGCAAGTGTGCCGCATGCATTGGGACCACATCACACCATACCTCATCCTCGTAATTCTCAAGCTTAAAAGTGATCAAGGACTATTTTGTAACTTTAACTTTCGAGCATTCATTAAGCCACTAAAGGTGATACGGCTTAAGGTGCTCGATACAAGGTAACTTTAAAGAATCCACCAAGTAACTGCTAACTACATTCGAACAACTCCCACTATCAATAATAAGTGAACATAAGTTACCTTTTATAAAACATCTAGAATGGAAAATATTGGTCCTTTGGTGATCGAAATCGTCTCCCATTTGGATGTTAAGGGTACGGCGGACTACCATCTTATTTTTCTCTTTTTTTTGAAATACCTGCAAAACAAACACTCAACACTCAAAAAAAATTAACAAACCTGATGTGATCCGGCTCGGTTGATTGAGTCGATTCACTTGATTGCCCGATCGTCGATGAGAAGTTCGTTTGAAATTGTTTTAAGATGAAGATTGTTTTCAGTTTAAGCGGAAGACTTTTAAAAGGGTTTAAAAGATAGGCTAAATTCGGATATTTTGTAGGTTCGGTTTAATAAGAAAAGAAATAAAGTTTATATTTAATAAATAGGATGGAGATGAAAAAATGAACTTAAGTATTAAGAACGATTCAATACTATGTAAAGTATTGCCCCGGGACTTATATTGCTTAAGGTGGGTTTAATGGAAGTCGAAGATGGACCTTGACCCGTTACCTATAGAGAGGTAGGAACCAAAGGTATAAAAAGGTGGATGAACGCCACACCAGGATGGTGATAAGTTCAAAAGAGAACGATAGACGCCACTAGCACGCTAGATAAGTCAGATCGAAACTCGTACGAATTTAGAGAGGAGAAAACTCACTCTTTGAACAAAGTTCATTCAAATGATCAAAAGTCAAAAGTCAAAAGTCCTTTACAAATGAAATCAACAAACTATTTATACTAGTTTCTTATGCTAACCGAATAGTCCATTCATGAACTTAATGATTAAGTAATGAACCTAAATTAAGACATGAACCTTCTAGAAAAATGACCAATGGTGTCCTTGTCCATGTTCGGCCGAATGGTACTTCAATGGGCAGCTTCATGGCTAAGGAAATGAACTTGAAGGCTTGGTGAATGTATGGGAGAGCAATGGACATGTCTAGGTTCGGCCAAGGTGTGAATGGACACTCCAAGAGATGCCTTTTGGCCGAATAGGTACTTAGGAGATCAATGGACAGCAACCGATGCATGTAAGTGAATATTCATGCATTCTTCCATTCATTGTATTAAATCATTCATGCATCATCCTTACGTTCATTGAACCAGCCCATTCATGAATCATCTTTAATTGTGTTCCCACATCATGCATTGTAAGTAGACGTTCATGCACCTAGCTTGAATGAATCTCCACATTCGGCTGTACCTAAAAACACACATGAACTTAATTAATTTCAAGCAAATTCAGCTTAACTAAATTAAAGTATAATGTGAACATCCTAAATAACATTGAGACAACTTAAATATTAACAAATCATAACACAAATTCGGCTGGACAAATTTAAAACATGTAATAATTTAGACAAATTAAATGACATCTAGACACCTTTAATTCAGCCAAATCAAGACATATTAAACACTTGTAATAAATTAAGACATATTTAAAAGCTGTAATGAAACTTATTTACATGCTTATTTAAATGGTCTAAAACTCCAGCAAATAAAGTTAATTTAGCTAAAGAGCTAATAATGAGCTGAATTGAATTTAAACCAAGCTCAAACGAGCTGAATTAAGCTCATGTGAGCTAAAATAAAATTCGGTGAGCTGAACCAAGCTAAATGGAGCTTGAGGAGCTGAATTCAAGCTGAGGTCAAGGGCATCCTTGACCAGGGTCATATCATTCCCCCCTTCTTTAGAACGACTTGTCCTCAAGTCGAGCCATTGGTTCACTCGATCGTAGTAACTTTTACTTAGCTTTCCTCGGTCGAACGGGATGGATTGGAATTGGGACAACTGAAAGGAATAACCATGAGTTAACAAGAATGGTTTCAAATAAATTTGTAATCCAAATGCAAGCAAAATAGAATAAGAAAATCCCATGGGAGTGGACGGATGCAAAGCAACATGTTCACAACCATGCAAACAAACTAATTTACTCGTTAATGCCTCGTCAATTATTTGAAACAAAAATGAACATGTTCTAAGGCAATCAAATGTCTCAAATCGTTTCCACAAGTCATAACCAATATGTGAATAACGAATCAAATCAACAAAACAATCTTTGGCACCACCTAAAGAGAACAACGATGTTTCAAAAAGTTCATGAGCCTTACCTTTAAAAGTAGTAAAACAAAGATCATTTTTAAATAAAGCTGAACAGTTAAACACATCACAATTTAAATTCCTTGCAACAACCAATTCTTCAACAAAAATTTTATTACCAACCGAATAGGGCAGAGAAATTTTAAAGTTATCGTAAATCATACCTTGTTTACCTCGAGGGATGGAAAAACAAGGATCATTTTTACCTTTGTCGATCATCATAAATCTTCTCTCCTCGGAAATGTAGTCTAGTCGAATCTTTGTGGCTGAATTAACCTTAACGAAATGAAATGCGAACTTCAAATACAACCACAAAAATGGATTAAGGAATGAATTTAAATTGAAATCAAATTTTTCATACCTCAGTTCCTTATTCAACACCCAATTATCAAAACAATAGAAATTGTTCACACCAAATTGATGAAGCTTGACTTTCCCATAAAATGAACCAAAATAGATTCGGGTTTAAAAACTTGATTTTGAGTATTCATGCCAAAATGTAGCAAAAATTTCATTAAACCAAACACGTTAAACCAATGGGATTTTTGCATACACAGGGACAAACAATTAAAACTTTTTACATTCATCAATTCATACTTGCACAAATTCATGGATTTTCCACAAAGCGTTAATTGGTGCACAAAATTGTCACAAATGAAGAATTTAATCGCCTTTCGTGAAAAACCGTCATCACGCAAAATTAAACCTTTGGTTTGTTGATTGGAACAAAAATCAACCACATTCAGGGAGTAGCAATTAATCAGACCAAAATAAAGAGAGCGTTTAGAAATTAAGTCACTAAAAAGTATTTCAACAATTTTCAAACCTGGGGGTCGTGACTCGATCGTTAACATTTCCTCACCTCTCTTACCTTTGAACTCTTGAGGCACGTTTTCATCTTTAACCTTACCTATACTGACCATATGAAAATGTCTTTCATCGGAAAGGTAGTGAAGTTGAAAATTATCGTTTGATATCTCGGGCACCTGGAAAGAAGAAACAGAACAAGAACAAGTTTCATATGGATTAGTCGAAATGCTCCTCACTTTTTCTGGTTCGTTTATCTCTTTTTCTCTCGTTTCTTTTCTAATCTCAACTTCTTTTTTTCTCTTTTCATTTCCTCTCTCATTTTCACTTTTATTTTCGACCTCACTCTCTTTTTGGATTTCTTTTTCTTTTTCAATCTCTTTTTCTTTTCTTTCGATTTCTTTTTCTCGCTCGTACTCTTGTACAATCTCAATTTCTTTTTCGAATTCTTTCTCTTCATTTTCTTTTTCTCTCGCTTTTTCGATTTCATTACAATGTGCAGTCGACACGAAAGAATCAAAAATATAATCATTTGCCCCGAAGGAAGAGAAAATATTTTCATAGGCTTCTCGTCCATTTCTTCGGGAACAATCCTCCGGGAAGGACTTCTTTGAGTCATACGATGAATAACTCATCCTCTCTCGTTTGTCATGTCGAGAAGTTGCAAGCTCTAGGTTGTCGCGTCTTGAATTCCTTGACGAATAGGAATCCCGATAAGAATCTCTTAGCGAGTAGTCTTTGGACGCGTATCGCCGTGATGATCTCGACTCCGTTTCTCGACTTGGTGGATTTTGTTTTCGTCTGGCTCTTTCCTCCACTCGATCCAATCGATCATGCAATTTATCAAAATTTGATTTCACAATTCTACGTATCTCTTGCTTCAAATATTGGAAATCTGATTCGGAAAATTCTTGTGACATGATTTTTTTTTAAAAAATGATTAAAATAAAATAGAAAGTAAATACCTCACCACAAAAATCTCATGTTTCACTCACAATGAAAATTGGATAACACTCCACTCGTGTTTACACTCGTTAAATGGCTTTTTCTCGCTCTAATGTACTCACCACTCGTGCCTTTTTCCGCTCGTCTCACTCTCGTGAATTCGTATTTTGTTTCAAGAAGACTTATTGCGGCTTAGAGGGTCGGCTTCAAATGGGTTACAAGGGATAACGTCGGGTGTAGGGTAGGCTAAACAAAATAAAATCAAGGCTAAGTGTGGCTTAGAAGATGAATAGAAAAGAATGCCAAACTTACAAACTCGAAACACTTTTTTTTTTATATCGAATTTTTTTTTTTAATTGCGTGAAATTTCACTACGGGGGATATAAAAGGGTGTAGAATGAGATTTTGGAAAAATTTCTATTGAAGTGTCTCCAGACTCTTTTTTTTTTACGGATCTTTCACGTTCTTTTCGTCCGCACCTAAACCGTATGCAATTTTTTTTTCTTTTTTTTCAATTTTTTTTTTCAATTTTTTTTTGACTTTTCGAACCTACTTGCGATTACGAACGTCGGCGCTCCTCGTTTTAGTAGCTCTGATACCAAATGATGTGATCCGGCTCGGTTGATTGAGTCGATTCACTTGATTGCCCGATCGTCGATGAGAAGTTCGTTCGAAATTGTTTTAAGATGAAGATTGTTTTCAGTTTAAGCGGAAGACTTTTAAAAGGGTTCAAAAGATAGGCTAAATTCGGATATTTTGTAGGTTCGGTTTAATAAGAAAAGAAATAAAGTTTATATTTAATAAATAGGATGGAGATGAAAAAATGAACTTAAGTATTAAGAACGATTCAATACTATGTAAAGTATTGCCCCGGGACTTATATTGCTTAAGGTGGGTTTAATGGAAGTCGAAGATGGACCTTGACCCGTTACCTATAGAGAGGTAGGAACCAAAGGTATAAAAAGGTGGATGAACGCCACACCAGGATGGTGATAAGTTCAAAGAGAACGATAGACGCCACTAGCACGCTAGATAAGTCAGATCGAAACTCGTACGAATTTAGAGAGGAGAAAACTCACTCTTTGAACAAAGTTCATTCAAATGATCAAAAGTCAAAAGTCAAAAGTCCTTTACAAATGAAATCAACAAACTATTTATACTAGTTTCTTATGCTAACCGAATAGTCCATTCATGAACTTAATGATTAAGTAATGAACCTAAATTAAGACATGAACCTTCTAGAAAAATGACCAATGGTGTCCTTGTCCATGTTCAGCCGAATTTAGCTAGTTCATTTAAGTGATTCATTTGCTTAATTTTTAAGGAATGTAAGTGACCATTCGGCTAGCTTAGGTGTTGCTTATAAATAGCTGAAATTTTACTTTGTAAAGGACTTTTTGACATTTTTAATTAGCGAATTGCTGCCAAATTTGTGAGGCATTTTCTCTCAAATTTCGTTCGAGACCCGTAAGACTTATCTAAGCTTTTAGTGGCATCTTTCCGAGTCTTTTCCGAACTTATCACTCCTAAAACCCGAGTGTGGCGTTCACCTTTGATACCTTTGGTTCATACTTTACTAAGTATCGGGTCAAGGTCCTTATTAACCATTTCCAACACAATTTGGTTCTATAAGTTTCGGGTCGACACTTTCCTTTAGTGTTGGTTCATTCTTGACCTCTTTGAACCATAACCAATTCGTACCAAATACCATACTATTTCATACCAATTCCATACCATTTCGTACCAATTCCCAAATACCAAAACGTACCAAAACCAAATACCATTTCTTAATTATCCTAAACCGAACTCTTCCATTCTATTCATACCATTTCGACTTAAACCAAATCCACATCCAACTTTGCACGAACTTATCTTACTTCTTTGTACACAAATATATTCTAACTCCTTCTCGTCTAATCTACTTCTTCGTTTACGATCGGGAACTAAACGACTCGGACTCAACTACTAAACCGAGATCGTATCAAAACCTCACCGTTAGTCACTCAAAAAGGAAAATCAAATTCTCAAAGAGGTAGAATTCAGTCTTGTGAGTTCTTTAGTAGAGTCTATATCAACCAATTAGAAAGTGTATGAACCTAAACTACCAAAGAGTCCCAATTTGCACTAAGATGCCAAAAACTGATGAGACACCAATTAATTTGTGTTGCACCGAGGAAGAATTGTGCACACCTTAAAATCCTACTAACACAAGAAACAAGAAGGTGTTAGATAGTGTAAAGGAAGAATAAAAGCAAACAAATGAAACCCTACAGCTAAGAATCAATAAAAATTGCTGAACTCGAAAAACCCGAAAAACTGCGGAGTAACTTAACAACTTCGTTCGAGGTGTTCCTGATCTCCAAAAATCACGAAATTAAATCTGGAATGTCCTTAAATATTTAATTTTTGATCTGGAAAGCTTGAGCACCAAACTCAACCCTCTGAATATTGTTGAAAATTTTTATTGGCTTTCGTCTTTTTCAATTTTTTTGACTTTTTTGACTGACTTTTTTGCGGGAAATATTTTTTTATATTCAATCACAGTGCCACAAATATGTATGTTTTAAGATCAATCGGACAATGTTTACCCACTCAAATGAATTTTTTCCAAAAAATTTTTCTGGGTAAAATTGTTGTTTGTAGTTTAAAAAATAGAGATCAGTTTAGAAATCAACCAAGAACACCCAAAACGCCCAAAATCTGATACCAAATGATAGAGGGTTGTGCGCGAACCAAGATAGAGTTGTCAAGTCACGAGAAACTCCTACAAAAACTCTAAACGCTTGGATCTGAAACGAAATAGCAAAACTTAATTAGAATCAATTAGATCTGGAAACTAAAAATCCCCAAATCAATAAAGAACAGCCAAGAATCAACACACTTATGAATAGATGTTCTTGGAAGCCAAGAACATGAAATTAAGCCCCAAGATTAACTTCCAATCAGCCAAAACTATCAAAGAACACAAAACAGCAACTAAATTAAAAATAGATTGCAAAATCAATGGACATTAGTTCTAGGGATTGGACGGCAAGAAAAGAGGGGTTTTTGTGAATCAAAAACATTTCTCTATGTCCAAGGAAGTGCCAAATCAGATCTTGAAGTTTAGAATGGTTGAAACGAAACAAGAACAATTAATCCCAAATTATTCAACAAAACGGCACAAGCAGAATTTAATAAAGATGAATGAACAGCAAAAGAATAAAGAAAAGTCCTAAGAAGCCTTGAAATCCCGAAAGATTTCACAACTCCCTTCAAACGGCTCTAATCTCCCCTGCAATGAAGATCAATGGCAAGAAGAAGGTTGAAGATGGCTCCCACAATCAAAAAGATTGTTAAAACTACTTCTAAAGAAAACTCAAGAGAAAATTCTTGAAGAACTCAAAGAGAATTTTCACTCAAAACAAATCTGAAATTTTCAATGTAATTGTAATGTGTCTAAGGGTGGCTGGCCAAGTCATACATATAGGCCTTCTAACTATTTTCCTAGTCCTAATAGGAAAACAAAAAAAAACCTAATTTTTTTTTACTTTCAAGGGAATTTCGTCCAAGGCTTTTAATGGGCCTCTTTGGGCTGAATTTTTACATAGAAATTTATTTATAAAGTCTAAAAATTAAAACTAAGTATTTAAAGAATTAAAATTTTACAAATTGGGCAACTTTGACAATTTGGCCTGATTTTCAGCTAAATCTGATATAAATTTCTGGATTGGGCTTGGAACATCTTATTGGGCCTTGTCTTTAAGAACTTGGGTTTGTAATGCGTTCTCTTCCGAAATTGGCTTGTTAATGCTCGTAACTGAGATCCAATGCGCTTTGGCTGCAAGATTCGGTTTCTTGGACCAAGATTTCCAAGATTTGAAATCTTGATTTTCTTGATTCTTGAAATCGCTCCGAACAGTAAAATTGGGCCAAGATTCAGTTTCTTGATTTTCTTGAAAACAAGAAAGTGAATCTTGATTTTCTCTTTTTTCGTGTACGCATCTAAGGCCTTTGTGAGTCGTATCAGTTTGTGGAAACAATTTGAGATGATTGAATGCCTTAAAACATGTCCATCTTTGTTTCGAATATTTAACAAGGCATTGGCGAGTAAATTAGCTTGTTTGCATGGTAATATGAATCCGTCCATTTGCATGCGTTATACTTGTTTTGTTATGTTTATGATTGGACTAAAAGTTCTACTTTCAATGTGGCTGACTTATCTCCATTTGATTTTTCAGATTCAAGGACGAATCTTTTTGAGGAAGGGGGAATGATACGAGTCACAAAGGCCTTAAGTGCGTATACAAAGGAAAAAGAATATCAGATTCACTTTCTTATTTTCAAGAAAATCAAGAAGCCAAATCTTGGTCCAATTTTGCTGTTTTGAGCGATTTCAAGAATCAAGAAAATCAAGATTCAAATCTTGGAAATCTTGGTCCAAGAAATCGAATCTTGCAACTAAGGCGCATTGGATTTCAATTACGAGCATTAACAAGCCAATTTCGGGAGAGAACGGATTACAAGCCCAAGTTCTTGAAGATAAGGCCCAATAAGATGTTCCAAGCCCAATCAAGAAATTTAAATTAAACTTAGTTGGAAATCAGGCCAAATTGTCAAAGTGGCCCAATTTGTTAAGTTTTAATTCTTTAAATACTTAGTTTTCATTTTTAGACTCTATGAATAAGTTTCTATGTAAAAATTCAGCCCAAGAGGCCCATTTAAAGTCCTTGGCCGAATTTCCCCTTTAAAGTAAAAAAAAATTAGGTTTTTTTTTTAGTTTTCCTATTAGGACTAGGAAAATAGTTAGAAGTCCTATATGTACGGCTTAGCCAGCCACCCTTAGACACATTACACTTGAAGAATAGATTGAAATCAGATTTGTTTTGTTGAGTGAAAATTCTCTTTGAGTTCTCCAAGAATTTTCTCTTGAGTTTTCTTTAGAAGGAGTTTTAACAATATTTTTTATTGTGGGAGCCATCTTCAGCCTTCTTCTTGCCATTTTTCTTCATTGGAGGGGAGATTAGAGCCGTTTGAAGGGAGTTGTGAAATCTTTCTCGATTTCAAGGCTTCTTAGGACTTTATCTTTATTTTTCTTGCTGTTCAATCTTTTTAATTTTCTGCTTGTGTTGATTTCATTATCTAACTTGTTTAAACTCTCTTGTTGCATCTCTAGCCCCGTTCAACCTTCAAGAATCTGTTCGGCACCAACCTTGGACAATAAGAAACATTTTGATTTCACAAAACCGTTCTTTATTGCCATCCAAACCCTAGATCTAATTGATTTTGTGATCTGTTGAGTTTTTTTTTAATTTAACTTGCTATTTTGTGTTCTTCTTTTCAGATTCGGCTTTTTGGAACCTATCTTGAATTCAATTACGTGTTATTGGCTTCCAAGATTAGCTATTCCTAAGTGTTTTTAATTCTTGGCTGATCTTTTATTGATTTGGGTATTTTCGTTTTAAATCTAATTGACTCTAAGTCGAATTTTCTGTTTTCGTTTTAGAGCCAAGCGTTTAGAGTTTTTGTAGGAGTTTCCCGTGACTTGACAACTCGATCTTGGTCCGCGCACAACCCTCTATCATTTGGTATCAGATTTTTTGCGTTTTGGATGTTCTTGGTTGATTTCTAAACTGATCTCCTTTTAAAAACAGTAAATAGCAGTTTTTTACCCAGAAAAACTTTTGGAAAAAAATTCATTTGAGTGGGTAAATGTTGTTCGATTGGTCTGGAATTTTAAATGCATATTTTTGGCACTGTGATAGAATATTAAAAATTATTTTCCGCAAAAAAATCAGTAGAAAAGGTCAAAAAAATTGATAAAGACAAAATCAAACAATAATTAAAAAAATATTCAGCGGGTTGAGTTTAGTGCCGAAACTTTCCAAATCAAATATAAAATATTTAAGGACATTCCAGTTTAAATTTTGTGATTTTTAGAGATCGAGAACACCACGAACGAAGTTGTCAAGTTACTCCGCAGTTTTTCAGGTTTTCGGGTGTCAACAATTTTTATTGATTCTTAGTTGTTGATACGAGTCACAAAGGCCCAACCCAAGCTCAAGAACGTGATGGGATCAAATTACTACAAGGCCAATAACGAGGTCAAAGGCCTGACAAATGCGTTTCAAACTAAATGGGACCATTCAGGAATTTGTTAGCAAGGCCTTAGATGCGTACACGAAAGAAAGAGAAAATCAAGATTCACTTTCTTGTTTTCAAGAAAATCAAGAAACCAAATCTTGGCCCAATTTTGCTGTTTGGAGCGATTTCAAGAATCAAGAAAATCAAGATTTCAAATCTTGGAAATCTTGGTCCAAGACACCAAATCTTGTAGCTAAAGCGCATTGGATCTCCGTTACAAGCATCAACGAAACAATTTCGGTAGGAGATGGACTACAAGCCCAAGTTCTTGAAGGCGAGGCCCAATAAGATGATTCCATGCCCAACCAAGAAGTCAAACCATACTTAGTTGAAAATCAAGCCAAATTGTTAAAATGGCCCAATTTGTAAAAAAATTTAATTGTTTAAATATCTAAGTTAAATTTTTTGAATTTAGGATTATTATATGTCAAAATTCGGCCCAAGCAACCCATTAAAATGCCTTGGCCAAATTTCCCTCTTAATTTATTAATTAGGTTTTTTTTAAGTTTTAATGCGATTAGGAAATAGGTAGAAGGCCTATTAATAGGCAAGGCCGGCCACCTTATTGAACACATTACAATTACATTGAAAATTTCAGATTTGCTTTGAGTGAAAATTCTCTTTGAGTTCTTCAAGAGTTTTCTCTTGAGTTTTCTTTAGAAGCAGTTTTAACAATCTTTTTGATTATGGGAGCCATCTTCAGCCTTCTTCTTGCCATTGATCTTCATTGGGGGGAGAATAGAGCCATTTGAAGGGAGTTGTGAAATCTTTCGGGATTTCAAGGCTTCTTAGGACTTTATTTTATTTGCTTGTTGTTCAATCGTTCTTTTAAATTCTGTTTGTGTCGATTTATTATTTTAACATCTTAAATCTTCTTGTTGTGTTTCCAGCCCTCTTCAACATTAAAGAACTGGTCGGCACCTTTTCTTGGCAGCAAAGATCGAACGAAAATCTGTCTTTTCCATAGATCTTGCCGTTACTTCCTCTCCATTCTGTTTGAAAATTTAGTTGCTGGAATTTAGGGAAACTATATTGCTGGTTCAATTTGGGCAGAATCGCAATCTTCTTGAACATCAAGAATCGATTTTGATTCATCAATCTTTCTTTTCTCTTGCCACCCCAAACCCTAGCTTTCTATTTAATCTAATTGTTTTCTTTAATCTGATTTTTAATTCGTTTTCTTTTGGTGATGATAGGTTCGGCTGTTGGGGGGATTCTCTCTAAGCTCAAATCGGCTCTTGGCTTCCAAAAATTGACATCTTTTGGGGTGTTTTAATGCTTGCTGCCCATTAATTGAATTGGGGATTTTTGTTTTCAAATCTGATTGGATCTAATCTTAATTCTCTGTTTCGTTTTCAGATATGATCGTCTAGAGCTTCGTAGGAGTTTTCTCATATCATAACAGCTCGATCTTGGTCCACGCACAACCCTCTATCATTTGGTATCAGATTTTGGGCGTTTTGGGTGTTCTTGGTTGATTTTTAAACAGATCTCTTTTTTTTAAACAACAAACAAAGTTTTACCCAAAAAAATTTTGAAAAAAAATTCATTCGAGTGGGTAAACGTTTTCCGATTGATCTAAAATTTTACATGCATATTTTGGAACTGTGGTTGGATATAAAAAATATTTCCCACAAAAAAAATCAGTCGAAAAAGTCAAAAAAAATTGAAAAATATGATATCCAATAAAAAGTTTAAAAAAATATTCAGCAGGTTGTGTTTGGTGCCCAAACTTTCCAGATCAAAAATTCAATATTTAAGGACATTTTAGATTTAATTTCGTGATTTTTGGAGATCAGGAACACCTCAAACGAAGTTGTCAAGTTACTCCGCAGTTTTTCGGGTTTTTGGATTTCAGCAATTTTTGTTGATTCTTGGCTGTAGGTTTTCATTTGTTTTGCCTTTATTATCCCTTTACACTATCTAACACCTTCTTGTTTCTTGTGTTATTAGGACTTTAAGGTGTGCACAATTCTTCCTCGGTGCGACACAAATCAATTGGTGTCTCGTCATTTTTGGCATCCTAGTGCAAATTACGATTCTTTGGTAGTTTCGGTTCATACACTTTCTAATTGGTTGATATAGCCTCTACTAAAGAGCTCACAAGACTAAATTCTACCTCATTGAGAATTTGATTTTTCTTTTGGAGTGTGATGCAACCTTAGCCCAGGAAATTACTACCGAATCCATTGAGCTGCCACGAGGACCAATAACTCGATCACGAGCTAAGAGATTTCGAAATGCAATAGCAAGCTATGTGGAACGAGCTTGGGAAGAGGGAGTGGTCGGATTTGATAGCCGTGCTTCAAACCGTTCAAAAGGCGTTACTTGCAATTTATTGCAAGCTGAATTTGTTTCTTTTAATTAACTTGTTTTAGTTTAATAAATAAGTTGCTGATCAATTAATTTAACTTATCTTAAAGTTTTAATACATGAGTTAGTTATTGAACTTTATTAAATAAGATGCTTCTTAATTGATCTAGTTCCTAGGATTATTTACTGATGCATAAATTAAGTTCTTTAAATTATGCTTCTTTAATTAAACTAGTTGCTGGAATAATTATTGCATATATGTTTTAGTTCATTTATTTAAGTAAGTTTAATATGTGTTATGATTAATAAGTGTTTTAATGTGTTTAATAAACTCATTTTAATGTGTTTATTGCAGGTGACTTTTTAGCTTATAGTGGTTACAATTCAAGCCTGTTACACATTTAATAAGTGGCTGTTCAAGTTCTTTTGAGTTACAATTAAAGGGGCTGTTAAAAAAAGGAGCTTAAAGATCATTAAAAGGAGTTTTTAAAGAGCATTTTATGCTCTTTAAAATTCAGCAACAACTCTTCCACTTCCAGCCGTTTTTGGAGCTTTTAAGAGAAATTAATCAAGCCTTTGAATGTCATTAAGGAGCTGGTAAGAGATGGTGTCTATTCAACTAGCCAAGGACAACTCAAGAGTCATTTTCTAAGCCATTAAAGACATTCAAATCAGCTGAATTAAAGTGATTTTATGGAAGGAGTTATTTGGTTCAAAGAATAAGAAAAGACATCAGTTTTTTATGGCACATTAAGTGGATGTTTTTTGACCATTCGGTTACCTTGTTCTAGCATTATAAATAGATGTAATCAGCCATAGAGGGAACAACTTTTTGCTGAATATAGATGAAATATTTGAATTGTGAGCTATCCAATTCTCTTTGTTCTTTCGGAATTGATTTGACTTATCAAGCATAGCTTGTGGCGTCCATCTTTTCTTTGTTGCTGAACTTATCACCTTTGGTGTGGCGTTCAATATACCTTTGGTTCCTATCATAGTTGATAGTGGGTCAAGGTTCCTTTCCTGTTTCCTTTAACCAAAACACCTAAAGACCATTTTGAGATTTGGGTCAACAATTCATTATTGTTGGTTCATTTTCGGTCTTAGCCAATTAATTTGTTATTGTTTCCTCTTTATTTTGTTTATTACCTTTGTTTGAAGCCATTATCTCTATTTTGTTTCATTTTAAAACCAAAACGAATCCATCCTTACTCAATTCATGATTGGGCAACACATACGACTCAAAACATCACGAGACGAGTTCGTATCAAATTGGTATCAGAGCTAGCAAATTTGGAGTAAGAATCGATATTGTCGGTAATACGGTATAGTAGTTTCTTCAAAAAAAAATTCAAAAAAAAAATTCAAAAAAAAAATTCAAAAAAAAAAATTGGTTTCCATTCGAACTCAAGAGATTGGATATCAAGCTGAAAAAAAAATTCGTGAAAAAAAAATTCGTGAAAAAAAAAATTTCGTGAAAAAAAAGAAGAAGCTAGTTTTGAAATTTTGTTGTTGTTTGCTGCCCAAATTATAGTTATTACTACCTTCTACTATTTCGCCACATCTAACCTTTCATTTCTTGATTCAAGCCTACTTTCCTTTGTCCTACAATATTCTTACCAAGCCCAAACATCAAGGTTGTAAGCCGACCCACAACAACTACTTTTTAAGTTTAAATAATTCCTAAGAACTTAGAGAGGAGGAGTGAGTGGAAAGAGGCAAGAGAGTGGTGAGTTTATTCGAGAGTATAAAAGCCAAGGAAGTGAGATTTCTTTGTGAGTGGATAGTGAGATTCTTTGTTGTGAGTTCATTTTAAAAAAAAATATGTCACGAAGTCCGGAAAGAAATCAAAATGTGGAAGGAGGGTTCCGTCCCGTAAGAAATGTTGGAGGAGGAGTGCCAGATCTTACCCTTCAAGCAATTATGCGAGAGATGGAGCGATTATTTGATAGAAAACTTGAACCAATTGAAGATCGATTATATCGAGTCGAGAGACGAGAACAACGTGAGATGACTCCGGAAGATGCAAGACAAGAGCGAGAACGTCCAATTCAAGATCCTTATGAAGCAAGTGGACAAGAAAGTGATCACTCATCTGCCCAAAGTGTACGACGTCGAGGCCGTCAACGACAACGAGGTCCTAGAGATCGTGAACGACCAGATGACAATCTTAAGAATATCAAGATGACAATTCCACCATTCCAAGGTAAGAATGACCCTGAAGCTTATTTGGAGTGGGAAAAGAAGATTGAGCTTGTTTTTGATTGCCACAACTATTCGGATAGTAAAAAGGTGAAACTCGCGGCAATTGAGTTTTCTGATTATGCCATAGTGTGGTGGGACCAGCTTGTAACTAGTCGACGACGAAATGGTGAAAGACCCATCTCTACTTGGGGAGAAATGAAATCAGTCATGCGGAAAAGATTTATTCCATCATACTACCATCGAGATCTTTATCAACGACTTCAAAACCTTACTCAAGGAAATAGAAGTGTTGAAGATTATTATAAGGAGATGGAGATAGCGATGATTCGAGCTGATATCGAAGAGGATCGAGAGGCAACCATGGCTAGGTTCCTTGCGGGTTTAAACCGTGACATTGCCAACATAATTGAACTACAACACTATGTTGAAGTGATGGACATGGTTCACATGGCGATTAAGGTTGAAAAGCAACTTAAGCGAAAAGGAGTTAGTAGACCCTATGCCAATTCTTCAACCAACAAGTGCGGCAGCTTGTTCATCTAATTGTTGTTGGAATTTCTTAAATCTGTCATAGACATCATTATGGTCATTATCACCTTGACCAACCTTACACATTTTCAGAAACCTGCAAAAATAAACACTCAACACTCAAAAAGGAAAGTTAGCAAACCTCACCGTTAATCACTCAAAAATAAAATCAAACTCTCAATGAGGTAGAATTCAGTCTTGTGAGTTCTTCGTAGTCCATCTCCTACCGAAATTGGTTCATTGATGCTCGTAACGGAGATCCAATGTGCCTTGGCTGCAAGATTCGGTTTCTTAGACCAAGATTTCAAATCTTGATTTTCTTGATTCTTGAAATCGCTCCAAACAACAAGATTGGGCCAAGATTCGGTTTCTTGATTTTCTTTAAAACAAGAAAGTGAATCTTGATTTTCTTTTCCTTTCGTGTACGCATCTAAGGCCTAGCTAACAAATTCTTGAATGGTCCCATTTAATTTGGAACGCATTTGTCGGGCCTTTGACCTCATTTTTGCGCCTTGTGGTAATTTGAGCCCATCACGTTCTTGAGCTTGGGTTGGGCCTTTGTGACTCGTACCAGCAACTCTGTGAACCGTGTGAACCTTTTCAAATACGTACTTGTGATGATTACGTTTACCATTTGATTTATTACTCGCGATTTATTCATGGTTTGTGGAAATAATTTGAGATGATTGAATGCCTTAAAACATGTCCATCTTTGAATATTTGACGAGGCATTGGCGAGTAAATTAGCTTGTTTGCATGGTAATTTGAATCTGTCCATTCACATGTGTTATACTTGTTTTGTTATGCTTATGATTGGACTAAAAGTTCTACTTTCAATGTGGCGACTTATCTCCATTTGATTTTTTAGACTCGAGGACGAATCTTTTTGAGGAAGGGGGAAATGATATGAGTCACAAAGGCCTTAGATGCGTATATGAAGGAAAAATAAAATCAAGATTCACTTTCTTGTTTTTAAAAAAAATCAAGAAACCGAATCTTGGTCCAATTTTGTTGTTTTGAGCGATTTCAAGAATCATGAAAATCAAGATTTCAAATCTTGGAAATCTTGGTCCAAGAAACAGAATCTTGCAACTAAGGCACATTGGATCTCAGTTACGAGCATTAACAAGCCAATTTCAGGAGAGAACGGATTACAAGCCCAAGTTCTTGAAGACAAGGGCCAATAAGATGTTCCAAGCCCAATCAAGAAATTTAAATTAAACTTAGTTGAAAATCAGGTCAAATTGTCAAAGTGGCCCAATTTGTTAAGTTTTAATCCTTTAAATACTTAGTTTTCATTTTTAGACTTTATGAATAAATTTCTATGTAAAAATTCAGTCCAAGAGGCCCATTTAAAGTCCTTGGCCGAATTTCCCCATTAAAGTAAAAAAAAATTAGGTTTTTTTTTAGTTTTCCTATTAGGACTAGGAAAATAGTTAGAAGGCCTATATGTATGGCTTGGCCAGCCACCCTTATACACATTACACTTGAAGAGTACGTTGAAATCAGATTTTTTTTGTTGAGTGAAAATTCTCTTTGAGTTCTCCAAGAATTTTCTCTTGAGTTTTCTTTAGAAGGAGTTTTAACAAACTTTTTGATTGTGGGAGCCATCTTCAGCCTTCTTCTTGCCATTATTCTTCATTGGAGGGGAGATTAGAGCTGTTTGAAGGGAGTTTTGAAATCTTTCTCAATTTCAAGGCTTCTGAGGACTTTATCTTTATTTTTCTTGCTGTTCAATCTTTTTAATTTTTTGCTTGTGTCGATTTCATTATCTAACTTGTTTAAACTCTCTTGTTGCGTCTCCATCCCCGTTCAACCTTCAAGAATCTGTTCAGCACCAACCTCGGACAATAACAAACGTTTTGATTTCTGATGCGATCCCGGCCGCATCATGTTATGACACAACTCGATGCTACCGAGATTGGCCCAAACTCGAAGGGCCCAAGTGCAAAATGAAGTTTTTAATTTCAGTTTGTCAATTTGGCTACTGGAAAATAAGGACATTGATTTATTAATTTTTAGTTATTTTAGTTTGTGTTTTTAATTATGTCATAGTTTGCACATCATTAATATGTGTTTTGCATTTAATAAAGTCATGCATTATGTAACTTTCATGTTACTTAAGTTTGCATCATTAAATTAAGTCAAGTTAGTTTAATTATGTAACTTTCATGTTAGTTAAATTTGCATTTCAAAACCATGCATTTAAGCATCTTAGTTTAATAATGAGTTGCTGGACATTTATTCAACTCATCTTAGTTTATTTAATAAGCGTTGTTCTTAATTAATCTAGTTCCTAAGATTATTTATTGATGCATGAGTTAAGTTCATTTAATTATGCTTCTTTAATTAAACTAGTTGCTGGAATAATTATTGCTTATATGTTTTAGTTCATTTATTTAAGTAAGTTTAATGTGTGTTATGATTAATAAGTGGCTTCATATGTTTAATAAACTCATTTTAATGTGTTTATTGCAGGTGACTTTTTAGCTTATAGTGGTTACAATTCAAGGCTGTTACACATTTAATTAAGTGGCTGTTCCAGTTCTTTTGAGTTACAACTAAAAGGGCTGTTATAAAGGGAGCTTAAAAATCATTAAAGGAGTTTTTAAAGAGCATTTTATGCCCTTTAAAATTCAGCAGCAACTCTTCCACTTCCAGCCATTTTTGGAGCTTTCAAGAAAAATTAATCAAGCCTTTGAATGTCATTAATGAGCTGGTTAAGAGATGGTGTCTATTCAACTAGCCAAGGACAACTCAAGAGTCATTTTCTAAGCCATTAAAGACATTCAAATCAGCTGAATTAAAGTGATTTTATGGAAGGAGTTATTTGGTTCAAAGAATAAGAAAAGACATCAGTTTTTTATGGCACATTAAGTGGATGTTTTTTGACCATTCGGTTACCTTGTTCTAGCATTATAAATAGTTGTAATCAGCCTTAGAGAGGGAACTTTTTGCTGAATATAGATGTTATATTTGAATTGTGAGCTATCCAATTCTCTTTGTTCTTTCGGAATTGATTTGACTTATCAAGCATAGCTTGTGGCGTCCATCTTTTCTTTGTTGCTGAACTTATCACCTTTGGTGTGGCGTTCAATATACCTTTGGTTCCTATCATATTTGATAGTGGGTCAAGGTTCCTTTCCTGATTCCTTTAACCGAAAAACACCTAAAGACCATTTTGAGATTTAGGTCAACAATTCGTTATTGTTGGTTCATTTTCGGTCTTAGCGAATTTAATTTGTTATTGTTTCCTCTTTATTTTGTTTATTACCTTTGTTTGAAGCCATTATCTCTATTTTGTTTCATTTTCAAACCGAAACGAATCCATCCTTACTCAATTCACGATTGGCCAACACATACGACTCAAAACATCACGAGACGAGTTCGTATCAATTTCACAAAACCCCTCTTTATTACCGTCCAAACCCTATATCTAATTAATTTCGTGATCTGCTGAGTTTTTTTTGAAATTAACTTGCTGTTTTGTGTTCTTCTTTTCAGATTCGACTGCTTGGAACCTATCTTGAATTCAATTACTTGTTCTTGGCTTCCAAGATTAGCTATTCCTAAGTGCTTTTAATTCTTGGCTGATCTTTCATTGATTTGGGTATTTTCCTTTCAGATCTAATTGATTCTAAGCCAAATTTTCTATTTTCATTTCAGATACAAGCGTTTACAGTTTTCGTAGGAGTTTCCCGTGACTTGACAACTCGATCTTGGTCCACGTGCAACCCTCTATCATTTGGTATCAAATTTTAGGAGTTTTGGGTGTTCTTGGTTGATATCTAAACTGATCTCATTTTAAAAACAGTAAATAGCAGTTTTTTACCCAGAAAAATTTTTGGTAAAAATTCATTTGAGTGGGTAAATGTTGTTCGATTGGTCTGAAATTTTATATGCATATTTGTGGCACTGTGATAGAATATTAAAAAATATTTCCCACAAAAAATTGAGTAAAAAAAGTCAAAAAAAATTGAAAAATACAAAATTAAACAATAATTAAAAAATATTCAGCGGGTTGATTTTAGTGCTAAAACTTTACAGATCAAATATAAAATATTTAAGGACATTCTAGTTTAAATTTTGTGTTTTTTTGAGATCAGGAACACCTCGAACGAAGTTGTCAAGTTACTCCGCAGTTTTTTGGGTTTAAGGGTGTCAAGAATTTTTATTGATTCTTAGCTGTTGATACAAGTCACAAAGGCCCAACCCAAGCTTAAGAACGTGATGGGCTCAAATTACCACAAGGCCCAATAACGAGGTCAAAGGCCAGACAAATGCGTTCCAAACTAAATGGGACCGTTCAGGAATTTGTTAGTAAAGCCTTAGATGCATACACGAAAGAAAGAGAAAATCAAGATTCACTTTCTTGTTTTCAAGAAAATCAAGAAACCGAATCTTGGCCCAATTTTGTTGTTTGGAGCGATCTCAAGAATCAAGAAAATCCAGATTTCAAATCTTGGAAATCCTGCTCCAAGAAATCGAATCTTGCAGCCAAAGCGCATTGGATCTCCGTTACGAGCATCAACGAGCCAATTTCGGTAGGAGATGGACTACAAGCCCAAGTTCTTGCAGGCAAGGCCCAATAAGAGGATTCCAAGCCCCACCAAGAAGTCAAACCATACTTAGTTGAAAATCAGGCCAATTGTTAAAGTGGCCCAATTTGTAAAAATTTTAATTGTTTAATTTAATTTTTAGGCTTAAGGAGTATTATATGTAAAAATTCGGCCCAAGCAGCCCATTAGAATGCCTTGGCCGAATTTCCCTCTTAAACTTGTTAATTAGGTTTTTTTAAAGTTTTCCTAATGAGATTAAGAAATAGTTATAAGGCCTATTTATAGGCATGGCGGGCCACCCTTGTTAGACACATTAGAAATACATTGAAAATTTCAGATTTGCTTTGAGTGAAAATTGTCTTTGAGTTCTCCAAGAATTTTCTCTTGAGTTTTCTTTAAAAGTTGTTTTAACAATCTTTTTGATTGTGGGAGCCATCTTCAGCCTTCTTCTTGCCATTGTTCATCATTGGAGGGGAGATTAGAGCCGTTTGAAGGGAGTTGTGAAATCTTTATCGATTTGAAGGCTTCTTAGGACTTTATCTTTATTTTCATGCTGTTCAATTTCAATCTCTTTTAAATTTCTGCTTGTGTCAAATTTTATTAGCTAATTTGTTTGTTGTTCTTGTTGCGTTTCAGCCTTTCCAAAACTCCAAGATCTGATTTGGCCTTTCCTTGGACATAAAGAAATGTTTTTGATTTCGCAAAAACCCCCTTTTCTTACCGTCCAATCCCTAGAACTAGTGTCCATTGATTTCACAATATGTTTTTAATTTAGTTGCTGTTTTGTGTTCTTTGATAGTTTCGGCTGATTGGAAGTTAATCTTGGGGCTTAATTTCGTGTTCTTGGCTTCCAAGAACATCTATTCATAACTGTTTTGATTCTTGGCTGTTCTTTATTGATTTGGGGATTTTTAGTTTCCAGATCTAATTGATTCTAATTAAGTTTTGCTGTTTCGTTTTAGATCTAATCGTTTAGAGCTTCGTAGGAGTTTTCTCATGACTTGGAAACTCGATCTTGGTTCGTGCGCAACCCCCTATTAGATAGAGATGCTCATTTAGAGAGCTAATGTGGAGGAGGATGAGGAAACAACTATGGTTTGATTCATTGATGGTTTGAATAGGCAAATAACTAATACATTGTGGCTACAAACTTACATTGATTTGGAAGAAGCAGTTCATAAAGCCATTGAGATCGAGCAATAATTAAAGGAACAAAGGTTTGGTTCCTTCTCTACTTTACAATAGGACAGAGGTAACACTTCCATTTCTGATTTTAAAAGTTCAAAATCACCTTTTGTTACTAATAAGTCTTCTTTGAAATCAGATTGCAAAAAAAGGGGCTCTTGTTAAAGCACAAACACCTACTAAGCAGCCCAATTTAGGTGATTTGAATGTGAAGAGGACTCGTGAGATTGAATGTTTTAAGTGCAAAGGGCGTGGTCATTATAGTAGGGAATGCCCTAACACGAGATTACTTCTTCTGAAAGATAATGGTGAGTACACTTCCGACTCTGATAAAATAGATCCAGATATGCCGGAACTTGTGGATGACAGTGATATGGCGAAGAGTTGGTTGAACCACCAAAAGAAGGGGACTTTGCTGATTTTCAATGCCTTGTAGTTTGCTGAACCCTTAACATCCAGATGAAAGATGATGTTGATAACCAAAGGACCAATATTTTCCATTCTCGGTGTTTTATTAAAGGTAACTTATGTTCACTCATTATTGATAGTGGGAGTTGCTCGAATGTAGTGAGCAACTATTTGGTGGATTCTTTAAAGTTGCCTTGTACCAAACACCCTAAGCCATATCACCTTCAGTGGCTTAATGAATGCTTTAAAGTTAAAGTTACAAAACAGTCCTTGGTCACTTTTAAGCTCGGGAATTATGAGGATGAAGTATGGTGTGATGTGGTCCCAATGCATGCGGCACACTTGCTCCTTGGATGGCCTTGGTAATTTGATCGCGATGTTAGACACCAAGGTAAGCTTAATCGATACTCCCTTGTGTTTAAAGGTAGAAAATTCACTTTTGCTCCTTTAAATCCCACTGATGTATATAAAGATCAATTGAAGATGATGAAATTTTGTGAGGGGGTACGGGAGGAAGGACAAGTACAAAAGATAGAGAGGAAAGAGGCTAGTAGTGAAAAAAGTCAAAATCTAAAAAGCCCAAAGGTGAGTGAATCCACAAGTGGTAAAATGAGAGAAAAAAAATTTTGGCAACAAAAAAAGATGTGCGAAGAGCCCTACTCAATAAATAGCCTTGTATCCTTGTGAGGTTTAGGCAAAATTATTTATCTTTATCTGACATTAACGAAAATTTGCCTAGTGTGTTTTAGTGTCTTTTGCAGGATTATGAGGATGTTTTTAGTGAGGCCCCTAAAGGTTTACCACCTTTACGTGGGATATAGCATCAAATTGACTTAGTACCCGAAGCTTCAATACCAAATTGACCAACCTATAGATACAATCCCAAGGGGACAAAGGAATTGCAACGACAAGTTGTGGAATTACTAGACAAAGGGTACATTCGTGAGAGCCTAAGCCCTTGTGTCCTTCCTGTCTTATTGGTACCAAAGAAAGATTGTACGTATCGAATGCGTGTTGATTGCCGCCCAATATAAAATATAACAGTAAAGTATCGACATCCAATTCCTAGACTTGATGATATGCTTGATGAATTACATGGTTCAATTATATTTACAAAAATTGATTTAAAAAGCGATTATTATCAAATTCGAATGAGGGAAGGGGATGAATGGAAAATAGCCTTTAAAACAAAATTTGGATTGTATGAATGGTTAGTTATGCCTTTCGGCTTTACTAATGCACCTAGTACATTTATGAGATTAATGAATCACGTTTTAAGGCTTCACTTGCGTAAATTTGTAGTAGTTTACTTTGATGATATTTTAATTTACTCCAAGACATTAGATGATCATGCTTTCCATGTTAGAACCGTTTTGGATATTCTGCGAGCTAAAATTTTTTTACCAACCTTGATAAATGCACATTCTGTTGTGATAAACTAATATTCTTAGGTTTCATAGTTAGTGCTCAAGGTATTCATGTCGATGAGGATAAAGTCAAGGCAATCAAGGAGTGGCCGACTCCTAAATCGGTAACTAAGGTGAGATCTTTCCATGGTTTAGCTAGTCTTTATAGATGATTTGTGAAAGATTTCTCTACTATTGCTGCCCTATTAAGAGAGGTTATAAAGAAATCTGTGGGTTTCTAATGGGGTGAAACCCAAGAAAAGGCTTTTCAGACCCTAAAAGCTAAGTTATGTTCTACTCCTCTTCTTAAATTACCTGATTTTACTAATACTTTCGAACCTGAGTGTGAGGCTTCAGGAATTGGAATTGGCACCGTTTTAATGCAAGATAAGCAACCAATTACTTATTTTAGTGAGAAATTGAATGGTGCACAATTAAACTACTCAACTTATGACAAACAACTATTGGCATTGGTTCGTGCACTTCAAGTATGACAACATTATTTGCTGCCTAATGAGTTTGTCATACATACAGATCATGAATCCCTTAAATGATTAAAGGGACAAGGTAAGTTGAGTAAGGGCATGCCCGATGGGTAGAATTCATTGAAACATTCCCTTATGTGATAAAATATAAAACAGTTAAAGATAATGTAGTTGCAGATGCTTTGTCTAGACGATATGCTTTAATAACTATATTGAATGCTAAAGTCTTAAGGTTTGAACATATTAAGGAGGTATATGATGATGATGCTGATTTCGGCCATATCTATAAGAATTGTGGAATACTACTTTTGAAAAGTTTTATTTTGTAAATGGCTTTCTTTTTCGTATAAACAGGTTGTGCATACCAAAGCGTTCTATGAGAGACTTATTGATTCATGAGGCCCATAGTGGGGATTTAACGGGACATTTTGGTGTGGCCAAAACAATAGACATCTTGCAAGAACACTTCTATTGGCCACATATGAAGAAGGATGTCGAAAAGGTATGTTCCAAGTGCATTACATGTAAACAAGAAAAATCTAAGGTAATGCCTCACGGCCTTTACAGTCCTTTACCGATTCCTACTTCACCTTGGATAGACTTATCCATGGATTTTATTCTAGGTTTGCTCGAACAAAGAAAGGAAGAGACAGTATATTTGTTGTTGTTGACAGGTTTCCAAAGATGGCACATTTTATTCCTTGTCACAAAACAGATGATGCTACACATGTGGCAGAATTATTCTTTAAAGAGGTGGTAAGACTTCATGGCATCCCTAAAACAATTATTTCTGACAGAGATATCAAATTCCTTAGCCACTTTTGGAAGGTATTGTGGGGTAAGCTTGGTACGAAATTACTTTATTCCACTACATGTCACCCCCAAACTGATGGCCAAACTGAAGTAGTTAATCAGATTTTAAGAACCTTGTTACGATTTGTTGTGGGAAAGAACATTAGAAATTAGGAAGAATGCCTACCATTTGTTGAATTTGCATATAATAGATCTATTCATTCTACAGCTGGTTATTCTCCATTTGAACTTGTTTATGGTTTTAACCCACTAACAGTACTTGATCTTGCGCCATTACCACTTGAACACATTGTTAATTTAGATCGCGAACAGAAAGCTGAGTTGGTGAAATCCTTACACGAGAAGGCTAGGCAACAAATAGCCAAAACAAATGATGCCAACACAAACAAAGCAAACAAGGGGCGCAAACGGGTTGTCCTAGAACCTGGAGATTGCGTTTGGGTCCATTTGAGGAAAGAATGATTTCCTTTGAAAAGAAAGACTAAGTTGGACCCAAGGGGCGATAGGCCTTTCCAAGTACTCGAGCGGATCAACGACAATGCCCATAAAATTGATCTACCTGGTGAGTACAATGTAAGTTCTACTTTTAATGTGGCTGACTTGTCCCTATTTGATTTTTCAGATTCGAGGATGAATCATTTTGAGGAAGGGGGAATGATACGAGTCACAAAGGCCCAACCCAAGCTCAAGAACGTGATGGGCTCAAATTACCACAAGGCCTAATAACGAGGTCAAAGGCCAGACAAATGTGTTCCAAACTAAATGGGACCATTCAGGAATTTGTTAGCAAGGCCTTAGATGCATACACGAAAGAAAGAGAAAATTAAGATTCACTTTCTTGTTTTCAAGAAAATCAAGAAACCGAATCTTGGCCAAATTTTGCTATTTGGAGCGATTTCAAGAATCAAGAAAGTTAAGATTTCAAATCTTGGAAATCTTGGTCCAAGAAATCGAATCTTGAAGGCAAGGCCCAATAAGATGGACTACAAGCGCATTGGATCTCCATTACGAGCATCAACGAACCAATTTCGGTAGGAGATGGACTACAAGCCCAAGTTCTTGAAGGCAAGGCTCAATAAGATGATTCCAAGCCCAACCATGAAGTCAAACCATACTTAGTTAAAAATCAGGCCAAATTGTTAAAGTGGCCTAATTTGTAAAAATTTTAATTGTTTAAATATCTAAGTTTAATTTTTAGAATTTAGGATTATTATATGTAAAAATTCGGCCCAAGCAGCCCATTAAAATGCCTTGGCCGAATTTCCCCCTTAGTTTATTAATTAGGTCTTTTTTAAGTTTTCCTAATGAGATTAGGAAATAGATAGAAGGTCTATTAATAGGCATGGCCGGCCACCTTATTGAACACATTACAATTACATTTAAAATTTTAGATTTGCTTTGAGTCAAAATTCTCTTTGAGTTCTTCAAGAATTTTATCTTGAGTTTTCTTTAGAAGTAGTTTTAACAATCTTTTTGATTGTGGGAGCCATCTCCAGCCTTCTTCTTGCCATTAATCTTTGTTGGAAGGGAGATTAGAGCCGTTTGAAGGGAGTTGTGAAATCTTTCGGGATTTCAAGGCTTCTTAGGTCTTTATTTTATTTGCTTACTGTTCAATCTTCTTTTAAATTCTATCTGTGTCGATTTATTATTTTAACTTCTTAAATATTCTTGTTGTGTTTCCAGCCCTCTTCAACATTAAAGAACTGGTCGGCTCCTTTTCTTGGCAGCAAAGATCGAAAAAGAATCCATCTTTTCCATAGATCTTGCCGTTACTTCCTCTCCATTCTGTTCAAAAATTTAGTTGCTGGAATTTGGGGAAACTATATTGCTGGTTCAATTTGGGCAGAGTTGCAATCTTCTTGAGCATCAAGAATCGATTTTGATTCATCAATCTTTCTTTTTCTCTTGTCGCCCCAGACGCTAGCTTTCTATTTAATCTGATTGTTTTCTTTAATCTGATTTTTAATTCGTTTTCTTTTGGTACTGATAGGTTCGGCTATTAGGGGGATTCTCTCTAAGCTCAAATCAGCTCTTGGCTTCCAAAAATTGACATCTTTTGGGGCGTTTTAATGCTTGCTACCAATTAATTGAATTGGGGATTTTTGTTTTCAGATCTGATTGGATCTAATCTTAATTCTCTATTTCGTTTTCAGAACTGGTCGTCTAGAGATTCGTAGGAGTTTTCTCGTGACTTGGCAACTCGATCTTGGTCTGCGCACAACCCTCTATCAGCTATAGGTTTTCATTTGTTTTGCTTTTATTCTTCCTTTACACTATCTAACACCTTATTGTTTCTTATGTTTGTAGGATTTAAAAGTGTGCACAATTCTTCCTCGGTGCAACACAAATCAATTAGTGTCTCGTCAGTTTTTGGACTCATAGTGCAATTAGGATTCTTTGGTAGTTATGATTCATACACTTTCTAATTGATTGATACAGACTCTACTAAAGAACTCACAAGACTGAATTCTACCTCTTTGAGAATTTGATTTTCCTTTTTGAGTGATTAATGGTGAGGTTTGCTAATTTTCCTTTTTGAGTGTTCAGTGTTTGTTTTGCAGGTTTTTGAAAAAAAGAAAAAAATGTCTAGAGTTGGTCAAGTTGATGATGACCATAATGATGTCCATGATAAATTTAAAATGATCCAACAATAGTTAGACGAACGGGCTGCCATACTTCTAACATTGAGTGCTACTATCAATGAGATGCGAGTGGAGAAAAGAGCCCAACGAGGACAACTTAATTCAAGTGAAAGGGCAGAAATAAGAGTGCCAGGAAGACGAACATCCAACGAATATTCGAGAAGAGATTCATATCATGACTCCTATTCAACGAGGAATTCAAGACGATGCAAAGCACGTTTCGAAAGTGAAGTTTTCCAAGGGGATCATTGTTCGTATGCAAGTCATTCCGTACATACCCGACGAGAGTCTTTCCATTCTGATTCATTTGTAACATCTCTATCTTGTAATGAAAGGAAGACACAAAAAGAAATAAAAAGAAAAGAGAGGCAAGAGATGTTGATGCAAGAAAATGAGCGAATATGGAATGACATTGAGAGACGAAAAAAAGAAACAAAAGAAAAAAACGAGGAAAGGGTAGTGAGGAATGTTTCCACTAACCAAGATATGATTTTTTCTTGTTTTGCTACTTTTCAGGTTCCTGAAATACCGAAAGATAACTTTCAACTACAACACCTCTCAAATGAAAGACGCTTTCATACGATCAACATAGGCAAAGATGAAATCACACTACATGAGCCCGAAGGTAAGCGAGGTAAGAAAATTTTAGCAACCGAGTCCCGTGCAGATTTGAAAGTTATTGATGAAACTTTTGGTGACTTATTTTTTAAAAGATCCCCTCATTTTGATCCGATTAATTTTTATTCTTTGATTGTGGTTGATAAAGTCATTACGAAAGGAAGCATGAGTTGTTATTCTCTTGATTTGCCAAGTGTAAAATTCGCGAATTTGTGCAAATCTGCTTTGGTGAATAAAAAAAGTTTTGAATATATGTTGGTATGTATGCGAAAATCCTCATGGTTTAACTTGATTGGTTTAATGAAATCTTTGTTACACTTCGGCATGACTAATCAAAAACAAGTTTTTAAACCCGGAATCTATTTTGGTATATTTTGTTGGAAAAATCAAGCATCATCTATTGTGTGCAAATACTTTCTATTGTTTTGATACTTGGTTTTTGACTAAGGTAACGAAATTTTCCAAATTTGTTTTCAATTTATATTCATGCCTTAAACAATTTCTGTCATTGTACATGAAGTTTGAGTTCCATTTCACAAAGGTTAACTCAACAATGGAGCTTCGACTACACTATGCCCCCGATGAGCGAATGTTTGTATTAAGTGGAAAAGGTAAAATTGACCCTTATTCTTCTGCTTATAAAGGTAAGATGCTTGAAACTTTTGAAACACCTTTGTACTCCTTGGATAGTGACAAAGATTGTGTTGATGATTTAATTTTTGTAAAACACTTAGATCAAAACGTGCTTGACTGTCCTATTTTATTTATTGATGATCTATCTGTTTTGATGGTTGATAAAAAGATTTTTGTTTTTAATAATGCATGTGTGAGTGAATCTATAGACCGTCGATTAATGCATGGTATGATTGTGCAACTATGTGAACCGTGTGAACCTTTTCAAATACCTACTTGTGATGATTGCGTCTACCATTTGATTTATTACTCGCGATTTATTCATGGTTTGTGGAAACAATTTGAGATGATTGAATGCCTTAAAACATGTCCATCTTTGTTTCGAATATTTGACGAGCCATTGGCGAGTAAATTAACTTGTTTGCATGGTAATCTGAATCTGTCCATTCACATCCATTATACTTGTTTTGTTATGCTTATGATTGGACTAAAAGTTCTACTTACAATGTGGCTGACTTATCTCTATTTGATTTTTCAGATTCGAGCACGAACCTTTTTGAGGAAGGGGAAATGATACGAGTCACAAAGGCCTTAGATGCATATACGAAGGACAAAGAAAATCCAGATTCACTTTCTTGTTTTCAAGAAAATCAAGAAACCGAATCTTGGTCCAATTTTGTTGTTTTAAGCAATTTCAAGAATCAAGAAAATCAAGATTTCAAATCTTGGAAATCTTGATCCAAGAAACCGAATCTTGCAACTAAGGCGCATTGGATATCAGTTATGAGCATTAACAACCCAATTTTGGGAGAGAACGGATTACAAGCCCAAGTTCTTGAAGACAAGGCCTAATAAGATGTTCCAAGCCCAATAAGGAAATTTAAATTAATCTCAGTTGAAAATCAGGCCAAATTATCGAAGTGGCCTAATTTGTTAAGTTCTAATTTTTTAAATACTTAGTTTTCATTTTTTGACTTTATGAATAATATTCTATGTAAAAATTCAGTCCAAGAGGCCCATTTAAAGTCCTTGGCCGAATTTCCCCTTTAAAGTAAAAAAAATTAGGTTTTTTTTTAGTTTTCCTATTAGGACTAGGAAAATAGTTAGAAGGCCTATATGTATGCTTTGGCCAGCCACCCTTAGACACATTACACTTGAAGAATACACTGAAATTAGATTTGTTTTGTTGAGTGAAAATTCTCTTCGAGTTCTCCAAGAATTTTCTCTTGAGTTTTATTTAGAAGGAGTTTTAACAATCTTTTTGATTGTAGGAGCCATCTTCAGCCTTCTTCTTGCCGTTGTTCTTCATTGGAGGGGAGATTAGAGCCGTTTGAAGGGAGTTGTGAAATCTTTCTCAATTTCAAGGCTTCTTAGGACTTTATCTTTATTTTTCTTGCTGTTCAATCTTTTTAATTTTCTTGATACAAGTCACAAAGGCCCAACCCAAGCTCAAGAACGTGATGGGCTCAAATTACCACAAGGCCCAATAACGAGGTCAAAGGCCCGACAAATGCGTTCCAAACTAAATGGGACCTTTCAAGAATTTGTTAGCAAGGCCTTAGATGCGTACATGACAGAAATCAAGATTCACTTTCTTGTTTTCAAGAAATGAAGAAACCAAATCTTGGCCCAATCTTGTTGTTTGGAGCGATTTCAGGAATTAAGAAAATCAAGATTTCAAATCTTGGAAATCTTGGTCCAAGAAACCAAATCTTGCAGCCAAGGCGCATTGGATCTCCGTTACGAGCATCAACGAACCAATTTCGATAGGAGATGGACTACAAGCCCAAGTTCTTGAAGGCAAGGCCCAATAAGATGATTCCAAGCCCAACCAAGAAGTCAAAATCATACTTAGTTGAAAATCAGGCGAAATCGTTAAAGTGGCCCAATTTGTAAAAATTTAATTCTTAGTTTCAATTTTAGACTTTCTAAATTAATTGTTATGTAATTATTCAGTCCAAGAGGCCCAATTTAAGGCCCTTGAACGAATTTCTCTTTAATATTTAATTAGGAGTTTTTTTAGTTTTAGTTTTCTAATAGGATTAGGAAAATATTAAGGCCTATAAATAGGCATGGCCGGCCACCCTTGTAAACACATTAGAATTATATTAAAAATTTCAGATTTGTTTGAGTGCAAATCCTCTTTGAGTTTTCTCCAAGAATTCTCTCTTGAGTTTTCTTTAGAAGTAGTTTTAACAGTCTTTTTTATTGTGGGAGCCATCTTTAGCCTTCTTCTTGCCATTGTTCTTCATTGGAGGGGGGATTAGAGCCGTTTGAAGGGAGTTGTGAAATCTTTATCGATTTCAAGGCTTCCTAGGACTTTATCTTTATTTATTGCTGTTCATTTCTTTTAAATTTTCTTTGCTGTTTGTGTCAAACTCTTTGATTAATCTTTTAATTTATTTGTTGCATTTCCAGCCATCAAAATCTTCAAGGATCTATTCGGTGTTCTTCTTGGCAGCAAAGATCGATTATTAATCCCTCTTTTTCAATTGTTCTTGCCGAATTTTCCCCTCTTATTCTGTTTAAATCGGTTTGCTGGAATTTGAAGTTTGAGTTGCTGCTTTGGGGAAATTGATTTGCTGTTCGTTTTGGGCAGACTCGCAACCTTCTTGGATCTCAAAAATTGTGTTTGATTCATCAATTCTTGTTTTTCTCTTTCCACCCCAAACCCTAGTATTCTTTTTAATCTATTTTTTTCTTTTGATCTGAATTTTAACTTGTTTTTCTTTGGGTGCTGATAGGTTCGGCAGTTTGGGGAATTCTTTCTAGATCTGATCATCTAGAGCCCTCGTAGGAGTTTCCCGTGACTTGACAACTCGATCTTGGTCCGCGCGCAACCCCTATTATTTGGTATCAGATTTTGGGCGTTTTGGGTGTTCTTGGTTGATTTCTAAACTGATCTCTATTTTTGAAAACTACAAGCAGCAGTTTTATCTAAAAAAAATTTTCGAAAAAAATTCTTTTGAGTGGGTAAACGTTGTCTGATTCATCTAAAATTTTACATGCATATTTCCCGCAAAAAATCAGTCGAAAAGGTAAAAAAAAAAAGAAAAAGACGAAATCAGAAAAAAAATTTAAAAAATATTCAGTGGGTTGAGTTTAGTGCCAAAACTTTCCAGATCAAAAATTAAATATTTAAGGACATTCCAGATTTAATTTCATGATTTTTGGAGATGGGAAACACCTCGAACGAAGTTGTCAAGTTACTCCGCAGTTTTTCGGTTCATACACTTTCTAATTGGTTGATATAAACTCTACTAAAGAACTCACAAGACTGAATTCTACCTCATTGAGAATTTGATTTTTTCTTTTTGAGTAATTAACGGTGAGGTTTGCTAACTTTTTTTTTTGAGTGTTGAGTGTTTATTTTGCAGGTTTTTGAAAATGTCTAAGGTTGGTCAAGGTGATAATGATCATAATGATGTCTATGACACATTTAGAAAATTCCAACAATAGTTAGACGAACAGGCTGCCTTACTCAGAACTTTGAGTGTTACTTTAAATGAGGTACGATTGAATCAAGAGCCTCAATATCGAGATCCAATTAAAGAAGATATGGATAACCAGCCTCCTGCTCATCGGCGCGGTCCTCAACGTGTCCCTAGAACTGACTCTGATTTTCATGATTGTGGGCAACCCTCTTTGGCAAAATTGAAGTGCACAATTCCCCAATTTCGTGGTAAGAATGATCTAGAAGCTTATTGTGAATGGGAATCTAAGATTGAACTTATGTTTCGATATTATAAATGTCGGGATGATGAAAAGGTAGCGTTAGCAACACTGGAATTTTCAGATTATGTATTAAGCTGGTGGACTCAACTTGGGGTAAATCGTCATCGGAATTATGAAGGTGAGATTTCGACATGGGATGAGTTGAAACAGATTATGAGTAAAAGATTTATTCCACCTCACTACTATAGAGAGATTAAAACAAAGCTTAGAAGACTTGTTCAAGGTAGTAGGACGGTGGATGAATATTTTAAGGAGATGGAAATGCTCGTTCGGAGAGCTAATGTGGAGGAGGATGAGGAAACAACTATGGTTCAATTTATTGATGGTTTGAAGAGGCCGATAGCTAATACATTGAGGCTACAAACTCACATTGATTTGGAAGAAGCAGTTCACAAAGCCATTGAGATCGAGCAACAATTAAAGGAACAAAGGTTTGGTTCCTTCTCTACTTCACAATATTGCCGAGGTAACAATTCCAATTCTGATTTTAAAAGTTCAAAATCCCCTTTTGTTACTAATAAGTCTTCTTTGAGTAATGGAAGTAAGCAATCAGATTCGAAAAAAGGGCTCCTGTTAAAACGCAAACACCTTCTAAGTAGCCCAATTTAGGTGATTCGAGTGTGAAGAGGACTCGTGAGATTGAATGCTTTAACTGCAAAGGGCATGGTCATTATAGTAGGGAATGCCCTAACACGAGATTACTTCTTCTGAAAGATAATGGTGAGTACACTTCCGACTCTGATAAAATAGATCCAGATATGCCGGAACTTGTGGATGACAGTGATATGGTGAAGAGTTGGTTGAACCACCAAAAGAAGGGGACTTTGCTGATTTTCAATGCCTTGTAGTTTGCTGAACCCTTAACATCCAGATGAAAGATGATGTTCATAACCAAAGGACCAATATTTTCCATTCTCGGTGTTTTATTAAAGGTAACTTATGTTCACTCATTATTGATAGTGGGAGTTGCTCGAATGTAGTGAGCAGCTATTTGGTGGATTCTTTAAAGTTGCCTTGTACCAAACACCCTAAGCCATATCACCTTCAGTGGCTTAATGAATGCTTTAAAGTTAAAGTTACAAAACAGTCCTTGGTCACTTTTAAGCTCGGGAATTATGAGGATGAAGTATGGTGTGATGTGGTCCCAATGCATGCGGCACACTTGCTCCTTGGATGGCCTTGGCAATTTGATCGCGATGTTAGACACCAAGGTAAGCTTAATCGATACTCCCTTGTGTTTAAAGGTAGAAAATTCACTTTTGCTCCTTTAAATCCCACTGATGTATATAAATCAATTGAAGATGATGAAATTATTGAAGGGGTAAGGGAGAAAGGACAAGTACAAAAGACAGAGAGAAAAGAGGCTAGTACTGGCAAAAGTCAAAATTTAAAAAGCCCAAAGGTGAGTGAATCCACAAGTGGTAAAATGAGAGAAAAAAATTTTTGGCAACAAAAAAGATAGGAGGAGAGCCCTACTCAATAAACAGCCTTGTATCCTTGTGAGGTTTAGGCAAAATTATTTATCTTTATCTAACATTAACGAAAATTTGCCTAGTGTGTTTCAATCTCTTTTGCAGGATTATGAGGATGTTTTTAGTGAGGCCCCTAAAAGTTTACCACCTTTACGAGGGATAGAGCATCAAATTGACTTAGTACCTGGAGCTTCAATACCAAAACGACCATCCTATAGATGTAATCCTGAGGAGACAAAGGAATTGCAAAGGTAAGTTGAGGAATTATTAGACAAAGGGTACATTCGTGAGAGCCTAAGCCCTTGTGCCGTTCTTGTCTTATTGGTACCAAAGAAAGATTGTATGTATCAAATGTGTGTTGATTGTCGCCCAATCAACAAAATAACGGTAAAGTATCGACATCCAATTCCTAGACTTGATGATATGCTTGATGAATTACATGGCTCAATCATATTTACTAAAATTGATTTAAAAAGTGGTTATCATCAAATTCGAATGAGGGAAGGGGATGAATGGAAAACAGCCTTTAAAACAAAATTTGAATTGTATGAATTGTTAGTTATGCCTTTCGGCCTTACTAATGCACCTAGTACATTTATGAGATTAATGAATCACGTTTTAAGGCTTCATTTGGGTAAATTTGTAGTAGTTTACTTTGATGATATTTTAATTTACTCCAAGACATTAGATGATCATGTTTTCCATGTTAAAATAGTTTTGGATATTCTGCGGGCTGAAAGATTATTTGCCAACCTTGATAAATGCACATTCTGTTGTGATAAACTAATATTCTTAGGTTTCATAGTTAGCGCTCAAGGTATTCATGTCGATGAGGACAAAGTCAAGGCAATTAAAGAGTGACCGACTCCTAAATCGGTAACTGAGGTGAGATCTTTCCATGGTTTAGCTAGTTTTTATAGACGATTTGTGAAAGATTTCTCTACTATTGCTGTCCCATTAACAGAGGTGATAAAGAAATCAGAGGGTTTTAAATAGGGTGAAACCAAAGAAAAGGCTTTTCAGACCCTAAAAGCTAAGTTATGTTCTGCTCCTCTTCTTAAATTACTTGATTTTTCTAATACTTTTGAACTTAAGTGTGATGCTTCAGGAATTGGAATTGGCACCGTTTTAATGCGAGGTAAGCAACCAATTACTTATTTTAGTGAGAAATTAATGGTGCACAATTAAACTACTCAACTTATGACAAACAACTATTGGCATTGGTTCGTGCACTTCAAGTATGGCAACATTATTTGCTGCCTAATGAGTTTGTCATACATACAGATCACGAATCCCTTAAATGATTAAAGGGACAAGGTAAGTTGAGTAAGGGCATGCCCGATGGGTAGAATTCATTGAAACATTCCCATATATGATAAAATATAAAACAGGTAAAGATAATATAGTTACAGATGCTTTGTCTAGACGATATGCTTTACTAACTACATTGAATGCTAAAGTCTTAGGGTTTGAACATATTAAGGAGTTATATGATGATGATGCTGATTTCGGCCATATCTATAAGAATTGTGGACATACTGCTTTTGAAAAGTTTTATCTTGTAGATGGCTTTCTCTTTCGTATAAACAGGTTATGTGACAGCCCTAAAGTGACCCTAGTCGGAAAGCGGTCTCGGGACCGCTAGACCGAGTCACCAAATTATTTAAATGTGATAATTATTGCCTAAAATATGTGAATATAAATGTGTGAAAGTTTTAAGCTTCGATTTAGTTAATTGCATGTGAATTTAGTTGATAGGACTTGTGTGAGAAAATTTAGAAATGTGCTAGGCAAGTGCAAGTGGCCTAATAGTGCATGTAATCAAAGGGGTGGACTTGCATGTCAATTTCCCCCATTTAAGTACTAGTGGCCGGCCATGACAAGGGATGATGGGCAAAACATGTCATGAAACATGTTGTGTTAATGGAAAAATAAATTAAGAAGCATGGGCAAAACATGTCATGAAACATGTTGTGTTAATGGAAGAATAAAATAAGAAGCATGGGCAAAACATGTCATGAAACATGTTGTGTTAATGGAAGAATAAAATAAGAAGCATGGGCAATAAACTAATAAGAAATTGAAGGAAGAAAACAAAGAGAAAAAAATGTGTTCATCATTCTCATGCATGACCAAAAAAAAGAAAAAAAAAGAAGAGAAAAGCTCTCATGTTGTTCTTGGCCGAATAGGAGAAAGAAAAAGAAGGAAAAAGAGCTTTGAGGAAATGGGCTATGGTGGTTTGATAGACTAAGGTATGTTTGATGATGTTCCATGAGATGCATGCATGTTTTAGTAGTTAGCTTGAGTTCTAAATAGCCCATGGTTCAAATCTTTACTATGTCATGGAGATGATATTCGGCCAAGGTGGATTGGTGTTGATATCATTTGCATGCTAAAAGTGAAGCTTTGTAATGGTGCATGTGATGGTGGATTGATGATTCTTGAATCTTCTTTTTAGCATTTTTGAGTGAGACATTAAGTTCTTTGTTTAACCATGACCAAAAATTGAAATGGTATGGTGTTGTGATGCAATCGGCCCCAACATAGACATGTATGTTCGGCCACATGAATAAGTACATAAGTTATGTGTATGTTTGGCCATAGGTAGCCTATTGATGGCTTTAGCTTGACTTAGAAAATTCGGCTAAGGGGAAATATTAGCTAGTATGTTGAATTCGATTCGTGATTTCGTACATATGTGACTCTAGTGTCTAATGTATATATGGGCTAAGTACCTTGAGCTTCTCTTTTGATGTTCGAATGAATTGTATTAAATTGCTTGATGTGATTAAAATGCGTATGACCATTGTGTATTTGAGCTAAAAGGTGGCCATATGACCTATCAAACTCCTTGTCATATTCGGCCATAAGCTAGCAAAATGAGACTTTAATGAGTTAAATTTGTTTGAATTAAGCTCAAGAGCAAAGGGGAACTAAATCCGATAAAGGGAAGGAAAAAGTGGTCGAATAGCCGTCGAAACCGTTCGACAACATCCGAGGTAAGTTCTTGAGTAATAGAGCTTAAATTATGATTTGATTAGATCATGTTTTAAGCAAATCAAAATCATGCTCTTTGTGTGTGGCTATTGAGCCGAAATTGCAAGAGTGATAAGTGTTTTGTGTTTGAGTTTTGCTAATGAAAATGAAATACGAATGTGTCATGATTTATTGTTAAATGTGCATGGTTATTCGAATGATGTCCGGGCTAAGTCCCGAAGGCTTTGTGCTAAGTGACCATATCCGGACTAAGATCCGAAGGCATTTGTGCGAGTTACTAATTCCGGGCTAAGCCCGAAGGCATTGGTGCGAGTTACTAAATCCAGGTTAAGTCCCGAAGGCATTTGTGCAAGTTACTATAACCGGGCTATGTCCCGAAGGCATTTGAACGAGTAGCTATATCCGGTTAAATTTTGAAGGTACGTGATTTGGGAATGAACGATCTTGCTGTAAAAATTTCAGTTGATACGCTTGTAACATCCCAACATTGAGGTATGTTTCGTATGTGCTTTGAATTAGTTGAGCCCTTACAAATAAGTATTCGCTCAGTTGATAAATGAGCTACCGGCCTTTGGCTAAGTTGATCTTTGTGTATGAATATAAGGGTTGGTAATGTGAAGTAAGTATGATATTGAAAATTAGTGCATATGAAATTATCTGTTTAGCTACATGAATGCTATACTTTTGTTGTGTTGGAATCCCTTGCTCAAAACTTACTAAGCATAAATTGCTTACTCCGTTTCTTTGTTTCTCTGTTTTATAGATTTTGGCTTGTCAGCTATCGGACTCGGGATTTTGGAAGTCGAAGTCTCCCACACTATCAAAGCCCCTTTTGGTACAATTTTGGTTGAACTTTGAATGGCATGTATAGGACTACCCTTTTGTTGTGGGTCATGTACCCTTCGGTTTTGTGTAAATTTGGATAGCCATGCGAAAATGGCTTAAATATACTTTGATCATAGCATTATAATCGTTTTGTATGTTGTCCGTCGAGAGGTATGGAAATGTTGGTAACGGTTAGCCATGGGAAGGGTTATTCTTGATCACTTTGGGAATATGTATGACAAACTCTAGTTGATCCATGGAGGATCATGAAATAGGTAAAGTTTACCTTAAAAAAACAGATGCTGGCAGCAGCAGTGATGTGGATGTGAAAAATCACTAAACATAGTAGGAATGGAATTAAATAGTGAATAAATTATGTAAGCGAACCTTGATGAATCTATTTTCATAGGAAAGTAACGAAATGATCATATGGACAGTATGTTAAGAGATATTCAGGTTCTCGTGAGACAGGGCCAGAACGGTTTCTGGATTCCCTGTTCCGAATTTGGAAATTCATTATAAATTAACCAGAGATAATTAGGAGTCATGATATATATGTATAGATTCCTCTCTGAGTCTAGTTTCTATATAAACAAACGGCATCAGTATTGAAGCTCTGTGCAGGGAGATATCCAAATCGTAATGCATGAAGGTCTGTGTAGTCTCACCATGTAACAGGGGAGAATTTAACTAATAAACTGTACTAATTGGCCAGACTAAAAATTCTAGAAAAAAATATGTAGATGGGCATATGAGTCTAGTTTCAGGGAAAAATTACAAAACTTATTTTCGAGTTGTGAAACTCAAGATATGATTTTTAAGGTGACAGTGATGCAGTTACCCAACTGCCTGGAAATTTTAAAATGGACTGCGATAGTAAGCGAATTTAGTCTGTGAACCCTCGTGTCCGACTCCGGCAACGGTCTCGGGTACGGGGTGTTACAATTTTATTGGTATCAGAGCTACGGTTTAGTCGATTCTAGGACTACCGTAATGCGTTGGGTCTAGCTATGCATGCCATTTTATGTGATTATTTGATAGTGTGGTGATTTCTGACATTGGCAAATGTGTTTATAGTAATGGATCCCGATCCCGACCGAGCGGTAGCTGATGATCTTGAGAGTGTAGCGCCTGCTCCCGCACAAGGGACAGTGCCGGTGGACTCTCAACCTAATGCTAGTAACCCGAATGATGAAGCTAGACAAGCTTCTATAGCGTGCTGAATGATTGGTTCAACCAATACATTCGAACTAATACGGCTGTTCTACAACCTCCATTCCCGACTAATACAACCCCCGCACCTACAATACCTCCGGAAACTGACCAAATAAGGTCAAATAAGCCCCAGTTGACAGAATCCGAAAACATGGGGCTACTGAATTTAAAGCTACGGACAGCGATGATGCCGAGCGAGCTGAATTTGGTTGGACAACACTATCCGGGTACTCGACGAGCTATCTTGCACACCCGATGAGTGCCTAAAGTGTACTATCTCCTTGCTACGTGATTCTGCCTACTATTGGTGGAGTACTCTGACTTCTGTTGTGCCCCGAGAGCAAGTAACTTGGGAGTTTTTCCAAACTGAGTTTCGGAAAAAGTATATCAGTCAGAGATTTGTTGATAAAAACGGAAGGAATTTCTTGAGCTTAAGCAAGGTCTATGTCAGTTACTGATTACGAGCGAAAATTTGTTAGACTTAGTAGATACGCTCGGGAATGTGTTTCGTCCGAGGCTATCATGTGTAAACGCTTCGAGGATGGGCTGGATGAAGATATAAAATGTTCGTTGGCATTCTTGAAATACGGAGTTCGTAGTACTTGTCGAGCGAGCTTGTAAAGCCGAAGAGCTTAGAAAAGAAAAACAAAAGTTGATGTGGGAACAAGAGAGTTTTGTAAAAGATCCTCGGGAAAGTCTCTTCAACAGCATCGAAGAAATTTGAGATGATGTGGGCCGGTCTAGAGGCACTTCGGGCCTTTTTAGACGAGATCGTGATCGACGCCCTGTGGGTACACGAGGCACTTCGGTCGCCAGTGTTGGGAATGAACGTCGAGACAGAACAGAATGTCGACATTGCGGTAAATGGCATTCGGGGAGTTGTAGATTCCATGACCGCTCCTGTTACAAGTGCGGATCAGTTGACCACTTCATTAAAGATTGCCCGAGGCTGTCTGAATAGAATGTAAATCAGAGTGGGAAACCGGGTGCTACCACTGCTCGAGGTAGACCATCTAGAAATACGGGCAATGCTAGTGGTGGCCAGAGAGGATCTACAGATGCTACGACTAGATCCGAGCTCGTGCGCCTGCTAGAGCTTATGCTATACGTGCCCGCGAGGATGCTTCTTCGCCTGATGTTATTACCGGTACTTTACTCTCTTTGATACTAATGTAATTGCTTTGATTGGCCCGGTTCTACTCATTCTTACATATGTGAAGCCTTAGCATCCAGTAAGACTTTACCTATTGAGTCTACTGAGTTCGTAATTCGGGTGTCAAATCCCTTGGGTCGTTACGTGCTTGTCGATAAAGTGTGTAAGAAATGTCCCCTAGTAATTCGAGGTTCCTGTTTTCTGGCGGACTTGATGCTTTTGCCGTTTGATGAATTTGATGTTATTCTCGGTTGGATTGGTTGACCGTGCATGATGCGGTTGTGAATTGCAAAAGCAAGACGATTGATTTGAGGTGCGCAAATAACGAAGTAATCCGAGTTGAGTCTACAGACTTGGATGGGTTGCCAGCTGTAATATCCAATGTTGGCCCAGAAATATGTAAGAAAAGGGTGCGAAGCATACCTTGCGTATGTACTTGATGACAAAGAATTAGAAAAGAAACCCGAATCTGTGCCGGTGGTTTGTGAATACCTGGATGTTTTTCCTGAAGAGTTACTGGTTTACCACCTGTTCGGGAGATAGAGTTTGGTATTGAGCTTGTACCTGGAACTACGCCAATTTCGATAGCTCCGTATCGTATGGCACCAACCGAGTTAAAGAATTGAAAGCTCAGTTGCAAGAGTTGACGGATAGAGGTTTCGCTGACCAAGTTTCTCACCTTGGGGTGCACCAGTATTGTTCGTGAAAAAGAAGGACGGAACCATGAGGTTGTGCATTGACTATCGTCAGCTGAATAAAGTGACATAAAGAACAAATATCCGTTACCGCGTATCGATGATTTGTTCGACCAACTGAAGGGAGCCTCAGTGTTCTCAAAAATAGATTTGAGATCGGGCTATTATCAGTTGCGAATTCGAGATTCGGACATACCCAAAACTGCCTTCAAACGAGATATGGTCACTACGAGTTCTTAGTGATGCCGTTTGGGCTCACTAATGCCCCTGCGGTATTTATGGATTTGATGAATCGGATCTTCAGACCATATTTGGATCGGTTCGTAGTTGTGTTTATTGATGACGTCTTGGTCTATTCAAGAGATGAGACCGAACATGCTGAGCACTGAGATTAGTGTTGCAAATTTATGGGATAAGCAGTTGTATGCTAAGTTCAGTAAGTGTGAGTTCTGGTTAAGAGAGGTTAGCTTCTTAGGCATGTGGTATCTGCATCGGGTATTCGAGTTGACCCGACAAAATTTCAGCCATACTTAACTGGAACCTCCGAGAAATATTACTGAGGTTCGGAGCTTTTTGGGACTCGCCGGTTACTACCGACGTTTGTAAAGGTTTCTCGATGATAGCCACACCAATGACGAAGCTACTTCAAAAGGATGTTAAGTTCGAATGGACGGAGAAATGTCAAAAAAGTTTCGATCAACATGAAAACTTATTTGACCGAAGCTCCAATTCTAGTGCAACCCGAATCAGGCAAAGAGTTTGTCATTTATAGTGATGCGTCCCTACTTGGGTTAGGTTGCGTATTGATGCAAGAAGGTTGAGTTGTGGCCTATGTGTCGAGACAATTAAAGCCACATGAGAAAAATTATCCGACCCATGATCTCGAACTAGCTGCCATCGTATTCGCTTTAAAAATATGGCGACATTACTTATTTGGTGAAAAGTGCCATGTATTTTCTGATCACAAAAGTCTCAAATATTTGATGACTCAAAGAGACTTAAATCTGCGACAAAGATGTTGGCTTGAGTTGTTGAAAGATTATGAGCTTGTCATTGATTACTACCCGGGAAAGGCTAATGTGGTTGCGGACGCCTTAAGCCGGAAATGTGACAGCCCAAAATTTACCCTAGTCGGGAAGTGGTTTCGGGACCACAAGACCGAGTCGTAAAAATAATTACTTGCTATATTCTATGCTTATTATGTGTGAACATGAGTATGTGGAAGTTTCACTCCCTAATTTTACCAATTGCATGAGAAATTATTAATTGGGATCAATTTGAGACATTGTAAAAATATGATAGTCTAATTCAAATGGTCTATTAGTGCATGTACCAAAAAGAGTGGTTTTGCATGTCAATTTGTCCATAAAATTTATGGTGGCCGGCCAAGGAGTGATAATGCTCCACTCATTCTAATTTAAAATGTTTCTTTGGTGAACAAATGATGGGATTAATAATAGAAAAGGGAACAAAAAAAAAAGGTGTCATACTTGCCATCACCTAGCCGAAAAACCAAGAAAAAAAGAAGGGGAGAAAGGAACTTGGGAGGGATTCGGCCATTGCTTGCCTAGGGAGAGTGTTTGATGTTGTGGCATGAAAAATGAGGGAGGTTGAATGCTTAATAAGGAGGGAAGAAGGAGTGTTCATATTTTCTTTCTTTTGCAATTGTTCAAACTAGAGGAAGAAGGGGAAACAAGATTCGGCCAAGGTGGTCCTTTAGACCAAGGTATGTTTAATGTTGTCTTAGAGATGCATGCATGTTTTAAATAGCCCATGTTCAAACCTTGAACCTTGTTGATAACATGAGCGATCGGTCATGAGAAAGTGTTCAAGGAAAGGTTGTTGATGAAAGAAATTAATGTGTTAAGGGATTATATGAAACTTATTCATGTTTATATATGTTATATGCAACGAAAATGGTTGATGATTTTGGAGGTGATTAGCTTGAATCGGCCACGGTATATCCATAAACACGATCTATGCTTGTTATGTTACTCATGGTTAAAACAATTCGGCTAGGACATTCGGCCATGGATGGTTGTATTTCTTTGATGTTGTTTTTGATGCTTTAGGGCATTGAGGGTTGATTATAGATGAGGTGAGTTTCTTGATTTAAAATTTGATGGATGTTAAGCTAATTGGGCAACCAAAGGTTCAATATTTTTGTTATGAGGTCATATGTGCATTTCGGCCATGGTCTTTGCTTGAATATGAGATTTGTAATGTGATTTTCCTAAATTGTCTATGAATTTGGTTGTTGATTTCATGGTAATGGTATATTGAATCCATGAGAATTTAGTAAGGTTGCATTCGGCAACTTACTTGAAATTAAAAATCGATGTCTAAGCTTAGGTGATTTCGATGATGATATATGTGTGTATACATAAGTATATTTAGTTGATTCGGCTTTGGTAGTTGCATGAGATTATTAGCCGAATATACTAACATACATATACATGTGAGATTGGATTGTAAATATTTAGCAAGGTGGTTAAACTAGTTAAATTATTGATATAGCTCAAGGAGCTAAAGGAGGTGAATCGAGCAAAGGCAAAGAAAAGGTTATCGAGTAGCCGAGTTGGAACCGTCTTACCCAACACGAGGTAAGTCATTAAGCATGTAGTTGGTATTATTTCAATGGTCATAATGTTGTGTATTGATGCTGAATGGAATGAATGAATGTACATATATATATGCATGTACGTATGTGATGATGAAATTGTTGAATGAAATAAAAGAGGTAAGATGTAATGAGTTGTTGATCTCGGCACTAAACGTGCGGGATAACCATTTATGACCATGAGATTGGCGCTAAGTGCGCGGGATTAAATTGTACAGCACTAAGTGTGCGATTCGACTTTGTTGCACTAAGTGTGCGAAATGAATATGATGCACTAAGTGTGCGAATTGACCATGCGGCACTAAGTGTGCGAGTCTGACTATGTAGCACTAAGTGTGCGATTTGATTACGTGGCACTAAGTGTGCGAGTTGATTATATAGCACTGAGTGTGCGGGCTCAATATACATTCGTGAATCATTATGGACACTATGTGTGCGACACTATTGAGCTGATCGCGGACAGCGGATCGGGTAAGTGTCTTGAGTACATGGCTAATATGTGCTATGCGTATACTTGGTGTTGAGCTCGGTAAGTTGAACCTATGTGACAACCATACTTGAAGTCACGTACATAAAAATTTATCGTAGGATGGGTGAAAGGCCGTTTTGTGGTTTGATTGTAACGAAAATAAATTGATTTATGAAAATGCTTCAATGTCCTATTGATGAGTATATGAATTGTGAATGCATGAATTGATATGAAATTGAATCGGTAGGTTGGAGGAACTATGGCATGGTTCGGTATGGATGGAGTAAATTGTCTCATTCCATTTTGTTCCTCTTGTGATAATGTTATTGATGTATAGTAGAGCATGGCTTATGACTTACTGAGTTATAAACTCACCCGGTGTTTCCTTGTCACCCATTATAGGTTGCTTGGACTCATCAATTTTTGCGGGGTCGGGCCGTCATCGAAGTCATCACACCGGATAGCTAGTTTTGGTACTTTCTTCTTAGTGTGCTTAGAAGATCATTTTGGCATGTATAAGCTAGTACGTTGTGTTTGAATTATGGCATGTAAACTTTAAGCCATGCGAAAATGGCACGAATGTTCGATTGAGTTGGATCGAGGGTAGGCATGAAATGGACCTAGTTACTTTCGTAACAGATGCTGGCAGCAGCAGTGTCATGAGATTGAAAAATCACTAAAAATAGTAGGAGTGGAATTAATTGATGAATAAATTATGTAATCGAAGCTCGATGAGTCTGTTTTCATGAGGAAGTAACGAAAAGATCATATGGGCAGTATATTAAGAGATAATCAGATTTTAGTGGGACAGGGCCAGAACGGTTTCTGGATTCCCTGCTCCGACTTTGGAAATTCATTATAAATTAACCAGAGATAATTAGGGGTCGTACCATATATGTGCAGATTCCTCTCTGAGTCTAGTTTCCATAGAAACAAACGGCAACAGTATTGAAGCCCCGTGTAGGGAGATATCCCAGTCGTAATGGGCAAAGGTCAGTGTAGTCGACCCCTGCAACTTGGGGAACTTTGACTAATAAACTGTACTAATTGGCCCAACCAAAAATTCTAGAAAAAAATACATAGATGGGCACATGAGCCTAGTTTCTGGGAAAAATTACGAAACTGATTTTCGAGTTACGAAACTCAAGATATGATTTTTAAAACGACTAGTACACAGATTGGGCAGTGTCTGGAAAATAAATTTTGTAAGAGGTTAAAGCCAGTTAACACCTCGTGTTCGACCCCGATGTCGGTTTCGGGTTCGGGGTGTTACATTTTATTGGTATCAGAGCTATGGTTTAGTCGGTTCTAGGACTTCCATAGCACGTATGAGTCTAGCTATACATGCCATAATGTTAATGTTTAAAAGGGTGATGACTTCTGACGGTTGAAATGTTTTTGTCTTGATTAGTAAATGGATCCCGGTGAAGAAAGAACCCTAGCGGATGACGTTGAGAGCGTAGCGGCTGCTCCTGCACAAGGGACGCCGCCTGTTGAACCTCAGTCATCTGCGAATAATCAAGGTGAGGGGGCTAAACAAGCCTTCTTTACCATGATGAATGAGTGGGTCGCGCAATATGCCCGAGCCAACCCGGCTGTCCAACAATTCCCAAATTTGAATAACCCACCCCAAGAGCCTGTAAGGCCGTCAGTCGCTGATCCTGTGAGGCTGAGTAAGCTACCTGTAGACTTGATTAGGAAGCGTGGGGCCGAGGAGTTCAAGGCCATAGTAACTGATGATGCCGAAAGGGCCGAGTTCTGGCTTGATAACACCATTCGGGTGTTCGATGAATTGTCATGCACACCCGATGAATGTCTAAAATGTGCTGTATCTTTGTTGCGAGACTCAGCCTACTATTGGTGGAGGACCTTGATTTCCATATCCCGAACGAGCGAGTAACTTGGGACTTCTTTCAAACGGAATTCCGGAAGAAATTTATTAGCCAACGGTTCATTGACCAGAAGCGTAAGGAGTTCTTGGAACTCAAGCAAGGCCGTATGACTGTATCTGAATACGAACATGAATTCATAAGACTTAGTAGGTATGCCCGGGAGTGCGTAGCTGATGAGGTTGCTATGTGCAAAAGATTTGAGGAAGGATTGAACGAAGATTTAAAGCTACTAATGGGTATTCTGGAAATAAAGGAATTCGTAACACTAGTCGAACGAGCCTGCAAGGCGGAGGAACTTGGAAAGGAGAAGAGGAAGGCTGAATTTGAAGCTAGAGATTATCGTAAAAGATCGACGGGTAAAGCTCCGTTCTCAGCTGTGAAGAAGTTCAGGGAGGACATTAATAAGTCGAGGGCGACTGCGGGAATTTCCATCAGGGCAAGACCATCGATGGGCTCCCGAGCTACTTCGGTAGCTAGTGTGGGCAATAATCGTCACGAGAAACCTGAATGTCCCCAATGTGGAAGACGACACCTAGGTGAATGTTGGGGCAAGTCTACTAACAGGGCCTGTTACGGATGCGGTTCGAAGGACCACTTCATTAGAGATTGCACGGAGCTGGATGAGAAGAATAAGATTCAAGGTGCAAGACCTAGTGGAGTGACATCTAGAGGTAGACCATCGAGAATTTTTGGAGGCAGGGGTGGTAGTCAGAGGGGGGCTTCTGATACGGCCGATCGCGCCGAGAACCGTGCTCCTGCTAGAGCATATGCCATTCGCGCACGAGAGGAGGCATCCTCCCCCGACGTCATCACTGGTACCTTCACTCTCTTTGATACTAATGTGATTGCATTGATTGACCCTGGTTCTACTCATTCATATGTATGCGAAACCTTAGCAACCAGTAAGACTCTACCTGTTGAGTCTACTGAGCTCGTAATTCGAGTATCAAACCCTTTGGGCCAATGCGTACTTGTTGATAAAGTGTGTAAGAGATGCCCTCTAATAATCCGAGAATCCTGTTTTTCGGCCGATTTGATGCTTTTGCCGTTCGACGAGTTTGATGTTATTCTTGGTTTGGATTGGTTAACCGCGCATGATGCGGTTGTGAATTGCAAAAATAAGACTATCGATTTGAGGTGCGCGAATGACGAAATAATCCGAGTTGAGTCTGCGGACTTAAGGGGGTTGCCAGCTGTAATATCAGCAATGTTGGCCCAGAAATATGTAAGGAAAGGGTGCGAAGCATACCTCGCGTATGTACTTGATGACAAAGAGTTAGAAAAGAAACCCGAGTCGGTGCCGGTGGTTTGTGAATACCCGGATGTTTTTCCTGAAGAGTTACCGGGTTTGCCACCTGTTCGGGAAGTAGAGTTTGGAATTGAGCTTGTACCTGGAACTACGCCAATTTCGATCGCTCCGTATCGTATGGCACTAACTGAGTTAAAAGAGTTGAAAGCTCAGTTGCAAGAATTGATGGATAGAGGTTTCGCTCGACCGAGTTTCTCACCTTGGGGTGCACCAGTATTGTTCGTGAAAAAGAAGGACGGAACCATGAGGTTGTGCATTGACTATCGTCAACTGAATAAAGTGACGATAAAGAATAAGTATCCGTTACCGCGTATAGATGATCTGTTCGATCAATTAAAGGGAGCATCAGTGTTTTCAAAGATAGATTTGAGATCGGGTTATTATCAGTTGCGGATTCGAGATTCGGACGTACCCAAAACTGCTTTCAGAACAAGGTACGGTCACTACGAGTTCTTAGTGATGCCGTTTGGGCTCACTAATGCCCCTGCGGTGTTTATGGATTTGATGAATCGGATCTTCAGGCCGTATTTGGATCGGTTTGTAGTTGTGTTTATTGATGACATCTTGGTCTATTCGAGAGACGAGACCGAACATGCTGAGCATCTGAGGCAAGTGTTGCAAATTTTGCGGGATAAGCAGTTATATGCTAAGTTCAGTAAGTGTGAGTTCTGGTTAAGAGAGGTTAGCTTCTTGGGTCATGTGGTATCAGCATCGGGTATTCGAGTTGACCCGAGCAAAATTTCAGCCATACTTAACTCGAAGCCTCCGAGAAATGTTACTGAAGTCCGGAGCTTTCTAGGGCTCGCCGGCTATTACTGACGATTTGTGAAAGGTTTCTCGATGATAGCCACACCAATGACGAAGCTACTTCAGAAGGATGTTAAGTTCGAATGGACGGAGAAATGTCAGAAAAGCTTCGATCAACTGAAAACTCATCTGACTGAAGCTCCAATTTTGGTGCAACCCGAATCGGGTAAAGAGTTTGTTGTTTATAGTGACGCATCCCTACTCGGGTTGGGTTGCGTATTGATGCAAGAAGGTCGAGTTGTGGCCTATGCGTCGAGACAATTGAAGCCACACGAAAGAAATTATCCGACCCATGATCTCGAACTAGCCGCCATTGTGTTTGCATTGAAAATATGGCGACATTATTTGTTTGGTGAGAAGTGCCATGTGTTTTCGGATCACAAAAGTCTCAAATATTTGATGACTCAACGAGACTTGAATCTGCGACAAAGACGTTGGCTTGAGTTGTTGAAAGATTACGAGCTTGTCATTGATTACCACCCGGGAAAGGCTAATGTGGTTGCGGATGCCTTAAGCCGGAAATCACTGTTTGCTTTGCGAGCGATGAATGTACACTTGTCTGTCCTACCTGACAATGTGTTAGTAGCTGAATTAAAAGCCAAACCATTATTGACTCATCAAATTCGTGAAGCTCAGAAAGTCGATGATGAATTGGTTGCAAAACGAGCTGAGTGTGTTCCGAACAAGGAATCAGAGTTTCAGATTGATGATGATGGTTGTTTGAGGTTTAAAAGTC